>NC_088881.1:32235993-32498489 GCF_032884065.1 Artemia franciscana
GCCATTGCTGACGAACGAAACAAAAGTGATGGGATAGGGATAATGAGGGAACGTAATCCACAAGAATGAATGACGCCATCCCGAAGACAATGTTAGTGTTCTTCCTGAGGGTAAACTGACTTAAAAACTTAACCCCTCAGTCACTCCTTACACACACCCCCCCGCCCCTCATAAACCCTTTACATTCCAAGTATACCTCGAAATAAAACAGAAACAAGTTGCATCAGAGTAGGCAGATATCGAATTAAAAGCTGTTATCTCTCTTCCTCTCGGTTTCATTGTCTCTCTCTTCTTGAATATGGACGGATGTCACAATGGCTACACAATAAACAAAAAAAGACAGAAAAGGACAAAAGAAACGAGGCCAGTTTTTGGCCAAACAAAAGACAATTTTCGGCCAGTGAATAACGAAAACAAAGCAAATATTCCGGAAAAGTAACAACAGCTTTCCTGATGAAATTCCATTTGTAGTGCTTTATACAGAAGATTTTTATGACACAGCATATTTAAGCTTGGGCGCATAGCCAATGCTGCTGGATCTTAATAAATGCTAATAAGACTAAATTAGTGTCAAATACGATCATTCTCCCTAGAGATCATGGATTTTTTATCAACATAGAGATAGAGTTTGGCTCTTCACAACATACAAGACAAAAAAAATATATTTGAGAAAAGAATAAAATCAATAAAGAAGGCCTATTTTTTTAAGACGCTGCCCAGTACCCTCAGATGGTTAAAAACAGCCCTATTTCACCGCGTCCCAAACTACTGGCCATCTAACAAACACTTAAATCCACTGAAAGAACTCAATGATGGCGACTTTGCAAATGACGTTCTGTTCATTTACAACACGACAAAAATGAACTAGGGCATATACCCACTAATGTTGGACCTTCCATAAGTGCAAATAAGACTTAATAAGGGTCAAATACAGTCATTCTCCGGTGGGTTAATGAACTCCTGGCAAGCAGAAGTTGAATGCGGTCATTCTAAATAGAGCTCATGGACTTCCGGTCAACAGAAGTCAAAACACTCAAGATGTGAGAGTTCAAACGTCTCGGCAGCGTTATTATGCAACTTATTCTTATCATTCTTAGCCAACGTACAAAGGTCATGAAAGATGGCATTGGCTATCTTTGCCTTCAATTGCCTCAGAAATATTTGGCGAAATAAAAAATGTCCAAAGTAAAAGCTGAGAATCTGTAACAGCAATGTTGTTTCCGTTGTGCAAAAATATGCAACTAAGAAGACGACTCAGACTATTCAATGACAGTTCCCTAAGGTCTATCTTGAATACAATGGATGGAGATCATAAGGAACGACAGAATCTGTTGTACAATAATCTATAGCCACGTCTTCAGTGGCACTAGAAAGCAGCAACAGATATATTGGGAGTGATTTTGCGAACAAAAGTTGGTAGGTTGTCACATAACACATTGCGTTGGACAATCCCTTGTCACCGCAAGTCAGGAAGGAAAGAACAAATCTTGGTAGGTTACTCGAGAGGGAGGATCTATGGTCTAGAACCCAAGACAGGTCATTGTGGCCAGCCACTGTTGCATAATAAGTCTCCAGGGTTGAGATAACCTAAGTCTAAGTAAGTAAGACCCATCATATTAAGTTGTTGCCTCTCATAAGTCTAAGTAAGTAAGACCCATCGTATCAAGTTGTTGCCTCTCCGAAGTCTAAGTAAGTAAGACTCATCGTATTAAGTTGTTGCCTCTCCTAAGTCTAAGTAAGTAAGACCCATCATATTAAGTTGTTGCCTCTCCCAAGTCCAAGTAAGTAAGACCCATCGTATTAAGTTGTTGCCTCTCCTATTTTAACAAGTGATTGAAAGATGATAAAAATTGACAGAAAAAGATAGATAAAGAACAATAAATATACAGAGAAAGAAAGAAAGAAAGAAATAATATATTCAGAAAGAAAGACAGAGAAAGAACGATAAAAATAGATGGAAGAGGGACAAAAGAAACGGAGGAGGGAGTGGGAACAGATTGGTGGTTGACTTACCAGTTTCAGCCAAAAACCAGAACGACTGAATAAATTCAACGGACGCATAAAAATAATAAAAAACGATAAAAATAGATGGAAGAGGGACAAAAGAAACGGAGAAGGGAGTGGGAACAGATTGGTGGTTGACTTACCAGTTTCAGCCAAAAACCAGAACGACTGAATAAATTCAACGGACGCATGACGAGACAACGACACAACTTTATTTCTGCGTCTCTTGTGATTTACCAAGTAGTAGGCACCTAAAATAAAAGCAAAGAATAACTCAAATTCTTATTCCATAATTCAAAGAATTAAGTCTCCTATCTCTGCATTCCCGGCCATATGGAGTTGGGGAGGGGGGGAGGAGTCATTTTTGCTGTTGGCTGCTTATTTCCTTTTATTAACAAATCCAACTTTCTTAAGAGAATAAAAATATATTTGGTTGAGTATAGTATCAAAGTGTTTTTATATATGTTTACAAATTTGTTTGGTTTTGCAAAGGCAGTTCATTGCACTGAAAACTCAAACCACTAGATCAATATCATACACTATACTTCAGAAGTTGATCCCCTTTCTCGAAGGCAAATAAGCAACTTATTTGACAAATAAGCAACTTTTTCTCTGTTTGTTTTTTATTGTGCTTTTTAGTTTTTTCTATATTCCCCTGTTCGGTTGATTATTCTTCTTTATTTAAGCTGAATAAACTATTTATCGATCCAGATCATGGGTCTCCAAACTGTGGCCCGTGAGGCTCTCTTATCAGGCCCTAAGAGACCTTTTAATCGCCAAATAAAGATGATATCATGTGATTTCATTTAATGTTTAATCACTGAAATGATATAACGCCATCTAATGGAAAAGTTTTTTTAAAGGTGTGCTGCTTGTTCAGGATTTGATTATTTTGATCATAGTTTGCCAGTTGGTGGCAAACTGTTTGCCATCAACTGCTGGTGACAGTGGTGGCAAAGTGGTGGCAGACTGCTGCAATAAGGAGGGTTTGGAATGTATCGGTTAGCATCTTACTTCGTAGCAATATGTGTATTTATCACAATAATATATGTCTAGTCACATTATTTATTTCTAGTCGCATTTATATCCCGTTGGTACTTGGATATTCCATTGATAATCTTGAGTCTGCTTACACAGAAAGATTTTTAACCACTTAAATTGTTTTGTACTGTCATGTAATACTTTATGAGCTTCTTGTGAGCTTCTGCGACTCTGTCCCCTCTTGAACCAGGGGCAAAATATTTATTAGTGCCCCCCCCCCTCTCCCAAAAATTTTCAGGCCAAATTATAACCTTTAGATGATTTATTTGAAATTTTGCACCCCTAAAATTTCTGTACCCAGGGCGAGTCTTCTCCTCCCTAGAATCGTATTTGATCATAGACATCAAAATTTTTTGGGGATAAACTGCTTAAAATCGTTGATGGCTATCAACCTTATGTGTAATACGTATGCGTGTACTTATATAATGATATGTATATATTTATACATACATCATTATATGCAGGGCCGTTCCAAGAATTGGTAGCACCTGGGTCAAAACTAATTGCGGCACTACCTTCCAACTCAAACATAAACAAAAAAGCCTCAGCCACGGCGTCCTCCCAGCCAAGGAGCCCACCTACCCACAGCACTCAGGGTAGATTGCCCCGGTCACCCACCCCCCTTCGAACCACCCTGATTACATTTGTGAACTAATAAGCATAGGTATAAGAGTTATATTGTGGCTTCAAATTATAGTTTCCTTTGAGAATTCCCTAAAATTGCTTGGAAAAGAGCAAAATTTTCTCTATTTTTACTTATGGTTTACTTGGAGAATGATTTGAACTTACCTTGAAAAGGGGAAAATTTTCTCTTTTTTACGTTTAGTTTACTTCGAGAATGATATACCTTGTCTAGGAATGATATAATTTGTCTGGAAAAGGGGAAGATTTTCACTTTTTTTTTACTAATAGTTTACTTTGAGAATGATATAAACTTGCATACAAAAGAGAAAAGTCTTCCTTTTTTTACTTATTGTTTACTTTGAGAATGATCTAAACGTGCTTGGAAAAGAGAAAAAATTTCTTTTTTTTTTACTTATAGTTAACATTGAGAATGACCTAAACCTGCTTGGAAAATAGAAAAATTTTCCCTTTTTTACTTATAGTTTACTTTGAGAATGATCTAAATTTGCTTAAAAAAGAGGAAAATTGTTTCTTTTTTTTAACTTATAGTATACTTTGAGAATAATCTAAACTTGCTAGGAAAAGAGAAAAATTTCTATTTCTCAACGATTTTCAGCCAATTTCCGACGCATTTTAAAAGTATAAAATATCTGAAAGACGTGATTCAGCAAATGGGTAAAACCGAATTTTAGCTATCGAAAGATAGAAAAATATCTTTCTTACGTTGAAACGTTAAAACCCCAGGACTACATAAAATAGCTTGCGTGCAAAAAATAGTTGCACCACGATAATTTCATAGTTGCACCACCTCTAAACTAAGTGTTTAGGATCCCATTTGAACAGCCACCATAGCTTTCTTTCCAGTGTGCAATTAAAAAGTTTTCTTTGCCCTCAATATATATACTGCACGAAGCCGTTCCTTAGTGACACTCACAAAAAGTAAAACCGAATCCCATGCTATGGATAAACACATACAGGCTACCTAGATCCTGCAATTCATTCCACGCAGTAAGAGGAATACTTGGGTAGACATAACTACCAAGAGCCGCCCACCCTCCATGATTAGGGGTAACAACATGTGTAGGATACATTGACTTTACAACTTGGCAACTTATTGCACACGATAAGAGGCATCCTGAGGTGGAGACACGGGCCCACAGCTACCAGCCCTCCAAGGTTGGGGGTAGGACATATGTGGCAACAGCACGTAGAGGCTACACTAACCCTGTCACTGAAAAACTCACTGCCCATAGTATTATGGTGGACATACGGACCCACTGCCGCCAACCTTCCAAGGTTAAGGACAGGAGACCTGCAATAGCAACATGTGCAGGTTAAATTGATCCTGCAACAAAGCACAGCATTGCACAAGGTAAGAGGTATACTGAGGTAGAAATACGGAACCACATCGACCAATGATCCGAGAGACGTAGAAGGAGATTTTCAATAAGCCCGTACGTGCACATACACTCTTGAACATCGGAATGAATTTGAATAATTAAACATCTTGGTGAATTTTCCCTCAATGGACTCGCGAAAAAAAGGATCGGATAAAACTCGAAAAATTTTGAACTAAACACAGATTTTTTCAAAATTCTAGGCACAAATAGCAATCAAAGGGAAAGTTCCGAAGGCTACTAATCCCCAAGAAAAATAAAAATATACTCAATTAAAATATTTGTCAGAAACTCAAAAGTTAACGTTATATTTTTCATGGTCAAAGATCCTCTAAACGCTACTCCCCCTCTCCCAGACTAATGTGTAACAAATTTCTGCAGGTATATTTGCTAGAACCTCCCACCTAAGGATGGTTGGTGATTTTTTGCTAGAACCACCAAATTTTTTGGGTGCAAAAAGCTATGATGCGAGTTGCGATAACCCCATTGAACTTCTACTTCTATCTCAACAGTACAACAGTTTACAACGCATGAAGAAAAAGAAGAAAACAATCTTACATTTAGCCAAAAACCGGGGGAGTTGAACAGCACGATGATCTTCCGCTGATGTCCCAAAATAGATGTCACTATATGCTGCCATCCCAGCAGAAACAAACTTTAAGTAATGCCTCATCGACTGACTGAACTATATGAAAAAAAAACCTTAGATGGAAGCTTTTGCAGCATTGCACGTGCAAATCGTTGGTCAATAGCGCACAATCGTGTAATCATCGATATTAGAATTCGGTCTTAGTGTCAATGGTCTTGTATGCCTGTAATGTTTCTCCTCTTTCCCTGATCATTTTAAGACATGTAAACCATTTTAAGCCATTTAAAGTCATTTTAAAATCGTTTTCAAACATGTAAACATTTAAATATTTTAGAATATATGTTTCTTGATTCATTTCGAACATACTTTTTAAGATTCCAAATTCAATTTTGATAATTAATTATTAGTCCTTAAAATCTTAATGTAAAGTACAGGAATAGATATAAAAAAATGAAAAAGTATGTGACAATTTGGATGTGAAGGAAGATTTATTTGTTGAGGAAGATTTAGTGTCAGTAGTAAAATGATTATAAAATAATAAAGCCCAAGGTGTTGATAGTGTGGTATATGAGTTTTTAAATATGGTGGTTATGAAGTTACAGATAACTTAATAAAGATTATGATATTTAAACAAGGAGAAAAATCTTCTGATTTCAGTAAAGCTAGCATTAAACCCCTCAATAAGAAAAGATAAGGGTTAATATAGTAACTATAGATACACTGGCTTTCTTTCTGTTGGAAGTAAATCACTTAATATGATGATACGTTTTAGACTTGAGATGCTGTAGACAAAGTTACAAGAGAAGAACAGTACAGTTTTACGAAGGGAAGAAAAAGGTAAAGGTAAAGGATACGGCATTAGACTTTACAGTCCGTACCGGCGGTGCTGATCTCCGTTTCTTGGCCCTTCAGCCAGGAAGTGCAATGGGGGGTTGGGGGCCAGCCATCCTTTGCTTTCGCACACCCTTCCTGTTTACCTTCCCCAGATTTCTCCAGGTACCCATTTAGAGCTGGGTCGACTCTGGCTAAGCTTACAGAGTCATGCCACTGACCCCCGTCCCAAACTGAAGAATTGGGTACACCGAGATTCGAACCCGCGTCCTCTCAGACAAGGGATCCCGAATCCAGCACACCAACCACAGGATAAACCAAATTTTCGCTCTTAAGATTAATACTTAAGAAGTACCTTAAGATACTTAAGAACACTAAGAAGTCATTCAAGGGCAGAAGCTCTTTAGTCCTTAGTTTTACAGATAATGAGCGAGCATTTGATCCGTCTGGCAGAAGAGCCTTAGCAATGTTCCTATATCCTTGAATGGTTTACCAAATAAATGCATTAAAGTGATTAGTGCTATGTAAGAGAATAATATTGCTGCAGTTAAGGTAGGAAATAAGGTTAGTAGTTAGTTTCGTATTAAATCAGGAGTTAAGCTGGTTTGCGTCCTATCCCCATTTACATATGCCATTTTGATGGTCCTAAGAAGCATAGCAAAAGCAAGGGGAGAACACAGAATAAAATGGGGAAGTACAACTCTCATAGACTTAAATATACTGAGGATTTAAGCATCTTAGATGAAAGTATTAGAAAAGGGAATGAATTTTTGGGGTTTTACGAGTTCGGGAGCAAGAATATGTTTGAAAATTAACCTTAAGAAGACTAAGTCACTAAGACTAAGTGAAGAGAAGAGGTGATTTTGGGTAACCAGAAGCGATCAACTGGACAGCTTCACTTACCTAGGTAATTTTACTACTAAAGAAGGTAAGTGCAGAGAAAACATAAACAAGTAGAATAGCCAAGGTCTAGGGTGTTTTTTCACAGCTAAAAATTTTTTTTGAAGAATAGGAAGATAAGCCTCTGCACGTTTGAAGATTTGCTAAGTGTTTTCCAAAGAAATCGCCTACGGATTGTAAAGGATGAGATGCCTGAGAAACGTTCTGTAGATGAAGGGTGACATAGAAGAAGAAGAAGAAGAAGAAGAAGAAGAAGAAGAAGAAGAAGAAGAAGAAGAAGAAGAAGAAGAAGAAGAAGAAGAAGAAGAAGAAGTTTGTTCATTACAATACAAAATGTAAATACCATACGCTTGTTCCCCCTTGAAAGGCTCCAGGCTAGGGATAGAAGGGGATTATTACCCATGTTAACCAAGAATGCATTTGTCGGGAAACCGTCTAGGGTCAAACAAAATGCAGGTCATCATCGAATGGGATGGGATGATGTAAGGATAAATTTATGGGACATGGGAACTTCTTGGGAGGGTGTAAACAGGGGGAATAGATTGGAAGGATGAACGTGCGATACTGTGTTGACCTTGGGTGGTTTAGTGCTACAACGAGTTGTTAGTAGTAGAAGTAGTCTCTTTCTTCTTTGACTATTTGGAGAAATTAACACGCATTCTTCTTGCAATTCCTAAACACTTTTTCATCACACCTTAAATACTGGTCTTCCAAAATAATTTCCTTTCGCGACAGTTTTCGGCGAAAATAACCCGTGGGTTCACTATTAGGGCAGTGCTAAAATTGTCTACGAATAGGGTTTATTTCATAGTGTCACTAAATATCCGTTCTCCGATACAGTATAGTAGATAGTCTGTTTTTTTTTTAAGTTATATAATAAAATGACATTTCAGACTTGACAAAGGCGAGGTGGCTTCAGGTTGCCCAGGAACAGCATTTCATTTACTCTAGAAACTAGTCTTAACTTACAATATGGAAATTTAAAAAATCATGGGCAACTAAAAGGAGTTAGAATTGGGGCTGAGGGATATAAAAAATCACTAATTAAAAAAAAAATCAAAATAACTGTATATTTCGGTGTATTGGTGCCCTATATATTGATGTCTTGGGAAGTGTACTTTGGATTTTGTGATGGGTACCTTAGGATTTTATAATGTACTTTGTACTTTGGATTTTATGATAGGAAGAAATTTCCTTTTCTTAAATATTTTTTCAGAATGGGTTTAGGTGGCTTGGCAAAGTGGTGTAAAGTGGCCCAGAAACGGCACTACGTTTAAACTGTAGAAACTAGTTTAAAACTACATAGGAAATATAGAAAGCTGCGAAACTAATGACAATAGGTAGGGGGTTCAGAATTGGGTCTGACGCAAATAAAAAAGAAGTGTGTTTTTAAACTAATCGCACTTGTATCTCTAAATTTTTCAGAATGGGTTTAGATAGCTTGGCAAAGGCAATGTCGCCTAGAAATGGCAATGTGTTTTTATAGTGGAAATTAGTTTAAATTTATAATATATATAACTCCGAAACGATTGACAATTGGAGGGGAGGTGTTTTTTGTGGGGGAGGATCTAAATTAAGATATAAAACTATTTTTTTAAGTAGTTGGCATAAATCTCTTTAAATTTTGATGTCTTGTATCTAGGTGTATCGGAAAAACACTTCGAACTTTGTGAAGGGGGAGGGGTTTTTCTTGCTCTGATTTTTTGTAGTTGATAACATAATGTTTTTTTAAAATTAAATAGTTTTTCAGATTTGGCTTCAGGTGGCTTGTCAAAAGCAAAGTGGTTTTAGGTGCCCCAGAATCCGGAATATTTTCACTACGCTTTTTTTACAGAATACTATTGTTTTATTCTTCTTTTTTTTTACCTGATACCCTTGATGAATTCCATAGAAACCAAGCTGATTCACTTCTTCAATTCGAGTTAACAAGTCACGTGCTGAGTGCTGAGGGTCAGTGGCAAAGAGACATCGAGGCTCATTCCATTCTATTAACTGGTTGAGATGATCCAGACAAGTTTCAAGAGCTTCAAAAATCACAATCCACTCATTGGCTTCCCTAAAACAAAAAGTGCTTTGTGTTTCTCTTTCAAGAAAAAAGGGTTATGACAGAGTGTACTTATTGATAAAAATAAATTACAACTGCATCTTACAAAAAAAAAATACTAAAAGTATCAAAGATATCAAAATAAAATCCTTTTTTGTCCCCCCCCCCCCCTAGATCTATCTTAGGTCTATTCATGCCTAAAAAACTCAATTTTCTTCTGGACGTTTCAAAATTATGAGCTTTTTAAGAGTACCAAATTTTTGCCATTATTACAGCGTTGAAGTCTACAAACAAACCAGCAAGCTGATCAGTTAAATATGACAAAAATTTTGTCTGCAGAAATATCAAATATGCACGTTAATGTTTAGAAGATAATTATTAACATTGAATATTAATTTTGCAAAAAAAAATAAACAAAATTACGGCCAATTGTCCGAAAATAAATCAATTTATCCTTGAAAACTGCTTGATTTCCAAAGAAAGTTATAGTGTCAAAAAAAAGCTACACCTTTTTAAGCTATTTGGTGCCACATGTTCTTATCTGATTTTTACTGATTGTTACCCACTTCACATCTTTTTTTTATCCTATCAATTTATCCTGGAGACCTACTCAATTTCCGTAGACAGCGACAGTATCAAAAAAAAGCTACACCTTTTTAAGCTATTTGGTGCCACATGTTCTTATCTGATTTTTACCCACTTTATTTTTTTTTTATTTTTTTTTTTTTTTTGGCACGCAATACTACCAAAAACTGCATAACTACACACAGAGATCTTTTTAATTTAAAATCAAATCCCGGTTTATCCTAATTTTTAGGACTTATACGGTTGTTTAAGTCTCCACTAAACGAATTCAAACAATCACTTTATCCGCATGCATTTTAAATATGCTTGTCCAGTTTGGCATCCTGACATCTCCCGTAAAAATAAAAATAAACGAATCAATTCAAAAAAGAGCCATGAACATAATTTTCAAAGAAGCTAAGACTCCATACTCGCTCCTTCTAAAAAAGGCCAGGTTGGAAACATTTGAGCACAGGATAGGTGCGTTGTGCCTTCGTTTCGCAAAAAAAAGCAATAATAAACCCTCGCACGGAAAACATTTTCAAACAGTTCGGGTCAACAAACTGTAATAAGGACCGACCCGGCTCATCAAAAGAATTGCATTATAATGCTGATTTTAAATATATAAATTTCATCAAGTTTAGTCTTACCCATCAAAAGTTACGAACCTTAGAAAAATTGCTTTATTTTAGAAAATACGGGAAACATCCCCTAAAATTTATAGAATCTTAACGAAAATCACACCATCAGATTCAGCGTATCAGAGAACCCTATAGTAGAAGTTTCAAGCTCCTATCTACAAAAATGTGGAATTTTGTATTTTTTGCCAGAAGAATCAAGGATGCGTGTTTATATGTTTTTTGTTGTTTTTTTTTTCCAGGGGTGATCGAACCGACCCAGTGGTCCTAGAATGTTTCAAGAGGGTTCATTCTAACGGAAATTAAAACTTCTAGTGCCCTTTCTAAGTGAAAAAAAAATTTTGGGCCACCTAGGCCCCCTCCCAAGCTCATTATTTTCCCAGAGACAACGGATCAAAATTCTGAGATAGCCAGTTTATTCAGCGTAGTCGAAAAACCTTACAACAATATCTTTGGGGACGACTTACTCCCCACACAGTCCCAGTGAGAGAGGCTACAAGTTATGAATTTAACCAGTGCTTACATATAGTAATGCTTATTGGGAAGTGTACAGACGTTTTCAGGGGGATTTTTCGGTTGAGAGGAGGGGTTGAGATGAGGGTGATATGTTAGGGTAATTTTCCATGGAGGAATTTGTCATGGGGAGGAAAACTTCCATGAAGGGAGCGCAGGATTTTCTAGCATTATTTAAAAAAAAAACAATGAAAAAATAACTACGAAAAAGTTTCTCAACTGGAAGTAAGGAGCAGCATTAAAACTTAAAACTCAAAGAAATTATTACGCATATGAGGAGCACACCTCTTCCTAATACCTCGCTTTTTACGCTAAAGTATTTTTAGTAATTTCAACTATTTATTCTACGGCTTTTGTGATTCAGAGGTCATTCTTAAGGAACTGGGACAAAATTTAAGCTCTAGTGTAAAGAGCGAGGTACTGACAAGGGGGTGAACCCCCTTATATACGTAATAAAAACATGAGAATACAGAATTTCAATACGGTAAGCTAATTTGTAAGTTACGTATATCTTTTACTAATAAAAACGTTCGTAAGAAATTCAAAGTTCTAGTTGCCTTTTTAAGTAACCAAAAAGTCGGAGGGCAACTAGGCTTCCTCCCCCGCTCCTTGTCTCCTCAAAATCATTCGATCAAAACTATGAGAAGACCATTTAGCCAAAAAAATAAATGTGCAAATTTCCTTATAATTATTTATCTGCGGAGAGCCAAAATCAAAACATGCATTGATTCAAAAATGTTCAGAAATTAAATAAAAAAAAAGTTTTTTTAACTGAAAGTAAGAAGAGACATTAAAACTTAAAACGAACAGAAATTACTTCGTATATGAAAGGGGCTGCTTCCACATCAACGCGCCGCTCTTTACGCTAAAGCTTGTTACTGTTTTAAAAAGTAGAGTTGAGAAAAAGAGTAAACTTTAGCGTAAAGAGTGGGGCGTTGAGGAGGAAGCAGCCCCTTTCATATACGAAGTAGTTTCTGTTCATTTTAAGCTTTAGTGTCACTCTTTACTTTCCGTTAAATAAAAAACTTGTTTTTTTAATTTAATTTCCCCGAAAGAAACTCCCACCCAGATACCACGTGCCACGGACTGTCCCTGAACCCGTTTCATTTCATCTTCCATTCTTTGTTTTAAGCCCAGATATGAAAAAAACCATATTACTACCCTTATTACTGGTAAAATAAAAAGCTAGTTTGCCTTTTTTATTATTTACTGGTGTACTGGAGATAAACAAGTTTTATGTTAATTCGCTTGTTTTGTTTTCTCCCTTTTTATATGTTCCTTTATAAACTTTTTTTAAGTGTATATATTAAATCATTCTTTGTCAAGTCTTATCAATTTTTCCCTTTTTAACTTGCTGTTTGACATTTTTAACTAAGGAATAGTTTATCGTTCTGATACTGCTGTTTTGGCAGTTTGCCAGTTTATCAGTTGTCGTGCTTTTTTATGCTTGTTCTGGTTGCTTTTTCTACAAGGTTTGCTTCGGGCCATTTAGTTGTTTGGCTTTGTTTACTTATATTAATAAACCCATCTTTTTTCTCTTTATGATTTTTTTTGGCTTACATTGTTTTTCATGATTCCTAAATTCGGTCCTTCGGGGCATGTGATAGGATTTTTTTGAAATAAATATCATATCTCACGAGGAACACAGTCCCTTGATAGGGTGGCATCTCAAGAGAGATGAATAGGTCATCACCCACTCTTTTATACCAGTTGAAAGACCTGTTTCTTGAGGTCTGATTGACCAATAAGTTCTCATAGGATATATAAAACTCTCGGTACGGATACTGGTATACAGAAAGGGCGACAAAGCGGCATGCTCAAATTACCAAGGTATATCACAAAGAGACCACACAAGGAAGGACTTCTACATAATAATTATCCACCGTTTCAAGGACGTCCGAGACAACTTGACAAGACCAGAACAAGCAGATTTCAGGCCTGATAGAGACTTTCAAGGACAAATTCTTATCCCCAGCTGGATTCTAGGACAGAGCGAGAAATTCACCTGCCTGACATCACTACATCGTCGAATTTTTCTGCTTTTGATCCATCATAACAGCTGAGCTTTGGAAGATTAAAGCGGACGATGGTGTCGTACTAGAGCTGATCGAGATACCTAAAGAAGCCTATCAGTCTACTTTTATGCGATTCCGAGCAGCCAACGGCAAAACAACACGATCTGAGGTTGAGTGGGGTTCAAACATGGGTACCCCCTTCAGGACCGTATTCCGGATTTTTCCGAGGGGATACGGCTCCCTAGGGTACGGCCTCGAAAAAGTGAAAGGGGGCCCTCGTTTTACCAATTCTTTTCAACTACATCATAGACTGGATAATAGCAGATTCATTTAGCACCCAAAAAAGGGTTTGTTATTGGTCAAGGAGAAGCCAACTGAAGATTACCTTGACAGACCTAGACTTCAAGTAGGTCTCATGAGTAGCTTGTTGGCAGAGCTAAGGATCTTTTCTGTGTCTCACAGAAAGTTGGCCTAAAACAAAATTCATGAAAAGAAACACCCCAAACCACCTAGTTATCCAACTGGAGAGTGAAACTATCGAGAATATCGAAGACCCACTACCTCAGTTCTATTCAAAAAGGAAAAAAAATGAATACGTTACTCTTGGCAAAAAGGCTAAGTTATTAGCGCAGGGTCAGACCTTAGACATCCGAGATGAATTGAATAAGCTTAGCTAAGTAAGGAAATAACTTGTCCTTACTTACTTGTATTAGAGGAGCAACAAACAGAGGAGCAAAAGGTAACAGTAAAGCCCGAACAGGAAAAAGATGACCTGTAATCGCAAGCATGAAGAAGTCGATTTGAAGCAGACATAAAAACGGTTAAAGATGAACGTCTAAGAGGCAACTGTCCGATTGAGCCTACAATGCGCTTCTGCAACTTCACCATTCAGCTGCTCTGTTGAGGCCCTCTCAATGTTACGAATAGTGTCAAAATGTTTGTCAAAACTTCACCATCAAAGGCCGAAGAAACATGATTTTTGAAAGAATTCGACCATTACTGCACGAAGCAGATAGTACACATCAGCCGGTTGTTTCATATTTCACACGCTGCGGTTCGAAGACGCTGTACTCGGAAAGAATCCTCTCGGCAATCATAAAACAACGATGACACCAACTACGGGAAATAGGAACCATATCCCGCGACATCTTCACTGACGATCCCTTTCAACCTGAGAGCACAGAACAGGCAGCCAGAGAAAGAATCTTTTTCAAACAATCAAGAATGACCTGGAACCTTGGGGTAGCTTCCGTCGACATTGACATTGCTGAAATAAAGATTGGCGGAAAATTCCAGAACAGCCTGCTGTTGACTGATCGTATTGAGTTACGTCAGTCATCTGATCACCAGTTGATACCGGACAGGATGGATCATCGTCTGCTTCCTACCAAAAGTAAAAAATTATAAAATCAATGTTCATTAAGACAGAAACAACCGCAGAGTGAGTTCTATTAAATACCCTAGAAATTATACCGTGAATTTTTTCCAGTCTGATGGTCATACTTGCGAATGCAATTTCCAATTCTACACTCTGAATTCAATAAAAGAACACTAATTTAATCAATGCAAATTTAAAATGCTGATTTAATCTATGCAAAACACACAAGAGATCTTGTCAATGAAGTAACAACAACTAAATACAGTAAAAGAACAATGAGATATTAGAAAGCAAAGGTGAATAATAGGCTCATCATTTTCATGAGAAAGGGATGCAATCTTCAACTCGAAACAGAAAAGAGATGTCACGTGATACGTTTTTTCGCCGCATAGGAAATAGCACCCTTAATTCTGTTCCATATACTTTTTTCATTTGTGTACAAATTATGAGGAAAACCACAAAACCTTTTACATAGACCAAGCACCAAGTCATGCAAAGACAAACAAATTACGACCCAGTTAAAAGCACCAACTTAATGTAAGCGAAACACACACAGGACCTTATCAACAGCAAAAAAACTAAATCTATGTACATAAACTCGAATTTACGTATTTCTGTACGCCTTACTAGAATGTTCATCCGATCGCCAAGAAACTTTAAGTTGTTGAGTACGCTCTAGCGAAGATTTAGGCATAAAATCCCCCCTCCCCAAGGCCGTCTGAATACTTTTGGCGCTTACTGAAATTAAAGACGCCAAACAAAAATTACTGACAGTTCTTTCAAGTCAAATTATTCACCTTGTCTTGACATTCACTTATCGGGTTGGTCAATTTTGAATTCTGACATCTAACGCGCTATCAGAATTATAAAATTTCTTATTCAGTAACTTCTCTGAATCTAGTATTCAACAGTTCCGTTAATATGGTAATCAACTGAATATTTTTCAACTTTAAAAGTAATATCGTTATTTTTCGGTGAGGAGAATTCCAGGTGGATTTTTCAAATTAAAATGAATTTGATTTACAAATCATTTCCCGAGTCTCTTCGAATTGATTGCGTATGCAATCAAAATAAATGGATTAGGAATAAATAAATGAATTTATATAAATGTAGGGTGAAGGATAACTTTGTTCAGTCTGAGAGTAACTCTATTGTGGAAAACGTGAAGTTTAAAAAAAATCGATGTTCGTGTTTGTCGATTTAGTTCAATATAATGTTTTTGATTTATGGACTATGGACCAATGAAGCGGAATTGTTGGGTGGGGATTTTTCGAGGTAGAATTTTCTGCAGGAGGGGGAAGGACTTTCAAATTTAAGAACATGATCGTTATTAACAAATGTTTTTTTTCTGTGGATAATTTTCTGGATGAGGGGGCGGAGATTCCCCTGCACCTCGTTTCTTTTGAGATTTCACCAACAGGTTAGTATATTATAAAACCAACGAAATAGCATAAAATAAAGCTGATCAATGAGATCGTCGTTTTAATTCAAAATATAAGTGTCATGAGACCCCCTTTTTTAAAGAATAAGGACAACCGTGTCAATTCATTAAAATATGGAGGGGGAAGCAATTTTTTTTTGGGGGGGGGAACAATTTTTTGGGTTTCTGATGTTTTCAATGAAAATAACGAAAAATAAGGTATTTTGCAATGAAACTACCAAAAAGTTATTTTTCAATAAAAAATACAAAATAAAGGTATTTTCTACATAGCTATATTCTACAGAGTATTTTCTATTTGTGTATAAATTAGAAGGAATCTACAAACCCTTTTACATAGAAATCACACAGCAATTCTTCCAAGAATGTTCAAATTACAACCCAGTTAAAAGCGCCAATTTGATCAAATCAAAATACACACGAGACCTGGTCAATGCGGTATAGTTGACTTTCGATTCAGTTGCATTTCTTGATAGATCCTGACATTGTTTCGATGCTTTGTCAATAAGAAGGAGGAAGCTTCGATAGCCGTTCCCTGGTGTGTTCTTGTCGAAGTCGTATGATGGAGCAACTTCATGAACCTGAATACAAAATTTAGCAAATGAGTGTAAAGGCCAAGTCAAAGAATATCCCCTGGTTCCCACTGCTGCGTCAATTCTGACGCGATTTTTTTCTGGCGGAACAGACGTACGACAGAATCGAATGGAGGTTCACAAAAAAACAAAGACTTTGCGTCGCAGCGACAAACTCTAGAAGAATTCAAATCAGGTTCTCAAACTGATTTTTTTTTTCATTTTCATTTTTCAATTTTTTTTTTTTTTTAGTCAGAACAACGAGTGCGATTTGTCGTATGGGTTGAAATTATTCAACACATCCGACATTGCAGCAAAACGGATCGTTTTGCGACGATTTCGCATGATTTGTCGCATGTCGCAGGATTTTGAAATCGCAGCATTGGGAACCAGGAGTGTGGGTAACTTATAAGAGTAGAAAATGGCACTAGTGTCGCCAAAAACCAACAGTGCCATCTAGCCGCTTGGTACTTTTACAATCGTTTTTCTGTCAGGAACAGTGTTTCCACTTCTACCGATTTATCGGTAGATCTACCGATTTTCAGACTTTTCTACCGAATAAATTTCAAGCCTACCGAAATACCGATTTTCTACCGACTTTTGGCGATTTTTTGCCATTTTTTCTTTGAACATAATAGGTGTGACTGCGAACAGTGCCATTTAGCGAAATCCCGGAGCCAATCACAGCCACTTCAGTCATAGTGCGAAACGAGTGAATTTATTGAACGCTTTCCAGGACTTCTTGGAAATTGACAATCACAAGATATTGTCCCCTGGACAAACTAGATGGTTATCTGTACATAGCTGAGTCAAAAGGATTCTAGAGCAATGGGATGCTCTAACATTATATTTTACTGAGGGTGTGTTTGATGATCCTACCCATGGAGACGATTTAGCACTTGATGGCTTGAAAAACCTCTTTATGAGAATAGTGATGATGTTCATGGACTCTCTCCAAGAACTTTCTTGAGGTAGGATATGTAAATGCTATGAAAAATCCACTTGATGTAAATGATGACAATTATTATGTAGCTATCCAAAAAATTTATCTTGGACTGAATGCCCAGATCGCTATTTCAAAGCTTGTAGACCGCGACCCTAAGGTTGCCCATAATAAAGAGATGAAGCTATACCTCACAGCAAGAGAAGGAAGCAGTTGTATAGATCAAAACCGGGTTCGTATTTGATGATGATTTGTATGAGATGCCTTGTCTTGTAGAGCCTTCAAATGCTGCTAAGCTCAATCTTTCTAGTCTTGTAAAACTTCCAGTTAAGTATTTCGCTCCTACATGTCCTAAAGCTGCCATTGACTCGGAATGGCAATGCCATTGACTCGGAATGGCCATTGACTCGGCTGCCATTGACTCGGAATGGCATGAACAAAGCTCTGTTGATGTTCCGAAGGATCTGTATCAGTCACCAGTAGAATATTGGAGATTCTTTTGTCCATTGTTACCCCAAGTGGTCAACCAAGGTTTGTAAATCTAAGGCAGTAGATTAGATTAGAATTCAATCAATCTATGTATTGATACGATCCTAGGCTAAGGCTTCAGAACGTTAGTGATGTATGTCTACGATGGAAGAGCAAAAGTTTCTGTTTTGAGTTGCATTAGATATTTGAAACTGCCGCTGTTCCTGAATTGTTGTTTGAAGACCAAAGCGTGCTTTATTGATTTATTATGATGAAAAGTACCTAATTAAGTAGATTAGAATTCAATCAACATATTCTACCGATAGGATCCTAGGCTTGATTCTGTCGTTTGCAGTTGCGGATCAGTTGCTTTAATCATTTGAATCCAGTATCTCATTTGTTGTTTGAAGTCCAAATTTTAAGTGCTTTACTATGATGAACAGTACCTGATTAAGTAGAATATGATTCCATTAATAATAACTAAGGATTTTGAAAGTGCACTTTTTAAGCCCCGTTCTCATGCGTGTCTAGCTAAGCATCTGTGTTTACAAGTGTGCCAGCCAATATATTCGTGTCTAAACATATCTTGTTCCAACGTAGGCATAAATACCAAATGCCAATTTAATTAATACATGAAAATTGTTCTTTCCTTATATGAGACTTCGGATTCACAGGCGCTGCAGATTTGCAGCAACTACTGCAAATGCTGCGTTTGCAACATTTTAGAATCGCCGCTAGCTCAAGAGTATACCATATTAGTATACTAGCGATTTACAAGAACAATTCCAAACGCTGTATTTGTAACATTTCTAACATTTCGTAACATATGTAACATTTCGTAACCGTCGTTATTGCAACGAGATCAAACAATGCCCCATTACTCTTTTGCAGTTTTAAAGAAAACGTTGCTTTAAATCGTCGTATAGTCAATCGTAAGTCGATAGACCATTGTAGAGTGGTCTAATTCCGGATTGATCTGGGACTTCAGCAGAAAAGTGAGCATTTTTGCGGACTTAACATGCACTTAGAGGGTTTGGGCATGTCTAGAAATTCCCTACCGATTTTTCTACCGATAGCGTGACACCATCTACCGATTTTCTACCGGTTTTTAGGTAGATTTACTGATTTTCGAAGCAGGCGAAGTGGAAACACTAGTCAGGAACTAATATCAGACACTTATTAATACAATAATTGGTACTTAAATGATACACATCCCACCTAATGTTCTTCTAATATGTTTTTCTGATGCTCAATCCTAATGAAATATACCCAATTAAGATAAAAATATAATACTTTAGAAACGAACTTTGGCTATATATTTGCAAATTAGGAGGGGTGGGAGTAAACTATAGTGAATGTGCATGCCTAATATGTTAGGCACTGTTAATATGCATATTATGTAGTAAGTATTGTTTTCTAACTTCAAACTGTCCAAATACTTTGCCCACTAATGTGCAAATATACAGCCCAAAAATTAAATTTCCATCCATTCTGTCACTTCTCTTTTTCTTTTCTCACGCTAAGCTGAAAGAAACTAACGAAAAAAACTGAGGTAAAATTCTATTTAATTGACTTCTTGCTATCTCAGAAAGGGTTTAGGTTAGGAGAATGAAACTTTCAGGGATGGGTCTACAGGCTAAAGTATGTCCAGGGAAGGTATTTTGAAGTACCTACCTCCAATCCTTCTCCCTCTCCCTTTGCTCTGCCTTTAGTTCTAAAAATACAATTCCTGTTATTTGAGTAGAATTTTGAGCTATATCAATGTTTTTTTTTTCAAAATTTAGGAAATGTATTTGCATATCTTTAAAACCTTATAAAATGGAATTAAGCAAACTTATGAAGCTGAAAATTTTTGAAAATTTAAGCAGAAGATCTATTTTGCAAGGTTTCACTTTTATAACACACATATTTTTAAAGGTCATCAAAGGTCAGGGTCCTCTAGAGGGAGAAGGAGTGGAGGTAGTTGCTTCAAAACACCTTCCCATGACATACTTTAGTCTGTAGATTCATCCCTGAAAGTTTCATTTTCCTAACCTAAACCCTTTCCAAGATAGCAAGAAGTCAATTAACTAGAATTTTACCAAAACTGATTTCTATAATGCGTCAATGAATGAACAACTTGAGCGGTAGGGGGTTTATCATACAAATACCCAATAATTTATTTAATTAGATGAAATAATTAAATTAAATGAATGATTAACTAACCAAATTAGATCAATTACTCTATTATTACACGGAAAAAATGCCAACTATCGCCAAACTTTAGATGGCGTGTCTTTTTTGCCAACACTAAGTTCCCACTCTTTTAAGTTACTCATACTCTTTTGGCCCAGTTTCGAGCCTTCTTGATATCTTTTTCAGGTTTAAATGTGGCTCCATTTTCAACAAAACGTGTTAATGCCAGGGTCTGGTGTTGGAACAGTGGAGGGTCTGGGGTTGATTTTTTACAAGTAGAAATAATCAATTATAAAAATATATAATAATGTGTACATAACAATAGTGATGATCGTAATTTATTTTAACCCTCTATAAAAAACAAGACAACAATAGAGTAATGAATAACAAGAAAAAAAGACCAAAATTATACAAAAAAAAAACTGGATAAAACCGTGAAATGACTGAAATTTTACAAAGCATCGGATAAAATATTGGATGAAAGAAAAATAGATCTTATTCATAAACATAAGTCATACATAAATTAGCATTTTAAATACTCTCAAAAGAGCTAAATCCCATATGGAATTAAATAAATCATTCAAAGCAAAACCAAAAGCATATCCCTTGTCAATATATAGGTGTAAACAAAATACAAATGGAAGCAAGAAACAAAATCATCAAGAAAGCAAAAGCAAGGAAAAAATTTTAATCTACAGAAAAAGAAAGGAAAGACCTAAAAAATAGCAAAAGTGCAAAAAACAAATCTAGGCTGCTAAAAAGCCTAGATAACATTGCTCAGCAGCCATTAGACATGCTCTAGCCTGTCCCTGAAACGTCCATGATTGAGACGACAATAATTAAAAAAAAAGAAAAAAGAAAACAAAGATAAAAACTTTCAATTCTGACATAAGCTCTCCTGATTTTTATATGTGTTTGTTTCCGTTTTTCTGGGATAGTTTTCTTTGAAAAGTTTTCATTTTTTCGTGTAAAATAAAGTGTCCAGTTTTTCTTCTTTGTACTTCAGGTCGTTTCCTGGTGTGTTCTTGTCAAAGTCGTATGATATAACCACTTCATGAAGCAGGATCCATAATAATAAAGGTTAAAAAGAGCGTAAAAGCCCAGTCTCAAGCCTTCTTAATTTCAGATTTAAGATTAAGATTTCAGTTCCAAAATAAGAAAATTTTCAAATTTTTCTCTTTCCTCTTGAGACAATAGTATCAAGTATCGAAAAAGGACCAAAAAGCCAAGAAACAAGTCATTTTTATCATAGCAATTTTTAGCCAAATAAGTTAGACAGCGCTGGTCAAGTTAATTAGCCGAGTAGCATTGGCAAATTTTACAAATATTCCTAAAATTAGCCCGTAAAAAAACTATATCAATTGAAAACCAACAAAAACTAATTTGAAAAAGAAATTTTTAAAAAAATAAATTCTATAAAAGTAATGAACAATATTAAGTCCTAAAAAGAGTAGAAATAAAGTCATATAACATGTAAAACTTTGACGAACAGCAATTATTATGAATGAATAAATCTAAGATAGATAAAAATCAAAATGAATATTCGCGTAAAACATAAAAATGACAGATTTTGCTACGGACGAATAAATCAAGCTCCGTCCCAATTGCTAGACATAAGGACTTGGCACCTTAAGAATCTTAAACAAGAATTCCAAGGTCGATTTCAGCTCGTCTTTATTCACACATTACGACAAATTACAAGAGACTACGCCTATCTTTTCGTTTATTGGTCTCCTTACTATAGACACAACATAACTAGGAGAAGCCAAGTATTCCTGTCCTTCTAAAATCAAAAGTCATTACAGTACTGAAGCAGGTACTAACAACTGTAAATTAGTGAATACAAAAAAAAGAACGTTGTTCTATTAGCGTTATTAGCGCTAACGCGTATTAGCGCAATTCCCCTTATTACCCCAAAATGAATGATTCTCATTACCTTTGTTCAAAAATTCAGAGAAGCCACTACATCAATTAAGACGGGGAACACGATCAGATATTCCCACAGAAAAGAGAAGAGGCACAACCCTCTTGAAGAAGAAGACGAAGATATACGATTGAGAACTGTATATCAAACAGTAAGCTATATGAAAACGTGGTTTAATCCCAATTCTGTAAGTCTATTACAAATAGAAGGCCAAAATTGCTAACTAATATGTTGCATATAAAGAATGATAGGATCCCACAAATTATGCTTCCGCTGGGGCTAAAGGAGAAGCCTGACTTACTTTCATGGAGTGAGAAGAAATCATCTGAAATAATCTCACGAAAGTGGGAAGTAGACAAGACGGAGAAAAGGCAAAGTGCTGAAAAAAAATGTGATGGAGAACACCCTCTAGGCCTTAAACCCTTTAAGCCTTAGGTATTATTTGCGCTATTCCCCTTATTCACGCTACTACCCAAAAACAAAGAATTATAAATTGCAGTTATTCGACAATTTACAAAACCCACCATATTAAATAAGATACGGTTTAGAACGAGATTAAAATAATAATCAAGCCAAACCTAAAAACAACAAATTTTACTACAAATAACAGACGATTAACAACCTTGTTTAACTCTCTGAACGCTTGAGTGCTATTAGCGCTATTCCCCATATTCGCGCAATTAATCAAATATGAATGATTGTAATCACCCTTATTTGATAACTTATACCAGCCACTACATCAATTACGACGAAGCTTAAGAGGAGATGAAGATGAATAATATATATATATATATATATATATATATATATATATATATATATATATATATATATATATATATATATATATATTAAGTATTATCAAACTTAAAACGAATTTATATTACCGCAAATAAGAGAGGAATTACTATCCTTTTACCCCCTCTACATGCTTGAGAATAGCTGTTTACTCTTTACTAACTCAACAATAGTGGGTCAAATCTTGACTGGTCTGGAGAAAATGCCATATTAATATCTAGGCTATTAAATGCAGATTTTATTAGGAGATACTTCGTCATTTCTGCTGCCTGTATAAATAACTGAAACAAAACTTCTTTGTAACAAATTTAGCCTACAACTAAATTAAATCTATTGATTTCCGATTCAATTCAATTTTCGAAGATCGACAAAGCCCACAATTAAATCTAAAATAATCAAATAACATGAATTTTCAAAACTATGGAAGGCTAATGCAGAATCAAAACTACTTCGTTTGGATTCTATAAATTTTTATTTTTCGAAATTCCATACATTAAGATTCATATTTTTTAATTTTATACTTATAAAGTTTTTATGTCCATAAAGTGTATATAGTTTATACTTGAGTAAAATTCTTTCCCAGTTGTTGATATGTCGCACCAAAAGCCAAGAGCAATTGACTCCCAAGACGCCATGATTAAGAATACAGTCTCTTTTATTCAATCCAAAATTGAAAAAATCTCCAACTTTTTAGAAGAGTAACGGGTTTCTTTTTCTTTCTATTTCATTACTTGGAGATATTAATACATGATCTCCACGCAATTCCAGGCCCTATGGCAACTGATATCGAGCCCAGGTCCCATATTACCAAAAAACGAACTTTTTCGCATGCTGACAAAAGTTTGCGTAGAGCACGTACTGATTACGTACTGATTGTGTACAGAGCACGTACTGATCTCTTGATTTTCTGGCTTCGGCTTGGAGTATTATGCGTGGTAGGGGGCAAATCATCAAACGCTTCCCGTATTTTTCCCCAATGTTTCTCCAGGTACCCATTTAGAGCTTGGTCGACTTTGTATGAGCTTACAGGGTCACTCCTGACGTTTCAAACGTCTTGGAGCACCAAGACTTGAACCCCTATCTTCAGGATTTCAAGTCTAGAACGCTAACCAATTGGCTAGGATGCATTACCAAGCAGAGATCAATCCCACAAAAACCTTTCACAAGGCAAAGTAACAACCTAATAAGACTCTATGTTAAAAAGAAGTTACCAATTTTGTCAATAAGCTTTTGAATATATGACATAACGACAAATTATTTTATTATATCTGTATGATTTATGACAATTAAGTTCAACATGGAAACTAAATTATTTTTCAGGTATC
The DNA here is from genome assembly GCF_032884065.1 of Artemia franciscana. Taxonomy (NCBI): domain Eukaryota; kingdom Metazoa; phylum Arthropoda; class Branchiopoda; order Anostraca; family Artemiidae; genus Artemia; species Artemia franciscana. The sequence continues at coordinate 32,260,175 of NC_088881.1, forward strand.
ATTAAAACTAAACTGTGATTTAATTTGTTAAAACGTATGAAATACCAAAATTTGGAGTTTTTATTGGATATTAGAGACCATGGGCTGTTTAATCTTCCCATTTCTTTTGTTTAGCTTGCTATATAAGTTTGATTAAATGTTAAGGAAAGTACTGTCCATGAAGTGATTATTTATACCACTTACTTTTTCATAATTTCCCAGCATTTTATTCATAATTTCGGATATTCTTCCAAGCGCTACTCCCAGATTTCTCATTCCAACAAAACGATTTTTTCCAAGAGCAGGACTTTTTGCTGCTATGGCCACTTCTTTCAAGGCCTCCTTCAAAATCATCTTCTCTACTTTGAAATATCCTGTAATTAAATTACAACTAAATTAAATATGCTTCTAGCAAGTACATTACCTATTCTAAAAATATCTTGTTTTAGGTTTCATATAAGTCATTAAACCGAAAAAGGGTTTGGAGTACCAATGACATTCAAATGAAAACATTTTTATCCCCTGGCCCCATATTCCAACAAAACGATTTTTTCCAAGAACAGGTCTTTTTGCTGCTTTGGCCTTTTCTTTCAAAGCCTCCATCAAAATCATCTTCTCTACTTTGAAATATCCTGTAATTAAATTACAACTAAATTAAAGATGCTTCTAGCAAGTACATTACCTATTCTAAAAATATCTTGTTTTAGGTTTCATATAAGTCATTAAACCGAAAAAGGGTTTGAAGTACCAATGACATTCAAATGAAAACATTTTTATCCTCTGGCCCCATATTAGGTCTATTCATGCCCAAAATTTGTGATTTTCTACGATTTTTCTTTTGAGCTGCGTTTTAGGCACCAGGTTTGAAGCGTGTCTTGAGCGGATTCGACAAAAATCGTTTTCAGATTCTCCATGCTTAGCCCAGCTAAACTTTAAAGCATTTTTATCTTACGAGTTCCAGGCGAGTTAAACATAGGTTTCTCAATATTGTAACAGGCCAGAATAGCATGGTTAAACACCGGTACTCAGCAGAGCCAAACCCATGTTGAACACTGCATGCAAAACGATAATCTGTACAACCCGTGTCATACTCTGTGTTGGATGCAGGTGGCCTGAAAACAGAGCTTTAATTGTTACACATTTTCTAAGATTTTTATTGCGTAGATTTCCGTCTTTTTTCAAAACAGAATCGTAAAAGAGAACAAGCGGATATTACTTTTGCTGAAAGCAAATTTCTGAAAGCAAATTTTATTTCTGTATTTAGTTTTTAGATTCAATCTAAAGATAGCAAACTGGACTTTCTTTTAAAAATCAATTAAATAGTATTGATTACTCTACTATCAGCCTTGAGGAAGATATTGAAATTAAAGCCAAAAAACTAAGTGACACTCTCTAAACAGCAGCAAAAAAACTCAATCAAGAAATTATTTGACAAAATGCCCATTTTTTCATTAAAGAAGTTTTTTTCATTATGCCTTGCTTCATGCATATAACTACGGTTGGACTACAAAAATATTCCCAAGGATATAGAAACAGTCCATGATAATTCCAATTAGAAAACTTTTTGAAAAGGTGCTGCATAGGTTAGAATGGTTTGTAGAAATTAATAGAGTTCTACCTAATTCACAGGCTGGGTCTGGTAAGGGGCGTACTACTGTAGACTATATAATCCAGCTTGAGGCACTACAAGAAATGCCATAGATAGTGGTGAGATCATGATAACTGCCATAGTTGCCTTTGAATTAGCTTTTGACCATGTTTGCAAGTATTTCATTTGTCAAATTCTAAAAGAGATAAACTTCCCAGATGGAGTCATTAAGTTCCTCTTCAATTATCTATCTGATAGAAGCTACCAAGTCCAGGTGCAAAATGAGCTATCCAATATTTCAACATCACATGCAGGGCTCCCATGGGGGTCCATATTCAGCCTTAATAGTTTTAAGTAAGCTTCAGTCCAGCAGTGATTCAATATCCAAGCTTAAATTTGCAGATGACTTCGTTCTTTGATCAGCAGGTAGAAATGTAAATATTATTGCCAAAAATATTAACTTAGTATTAAAAGAGTTAGCAGCCTTTTCTGCTGCATTTTCCCTGCCTATCTCCAATTCTGAGACAAGTGCAATCATATTCCATAACAAATAGTCCATCATGCTCTTAAAATTATTTGTCAACAATGTGTAAATAAAATATGCTTTAGCATTTAAATTTCTAGGAGTATGCCTGGATCCAAGACTGACTTGGCAAAATCAAATCAAAGGTGTAAAAAGTTCATGTATGCCAAGGTTACTCATCCTTAAGCACCTGGCAAGGTCAAAGTGGGCTAATGCCCAAGAAATACTCTTTGATTTTTACAATAGATTTATTTGTTCAAAGATTGAGCATGCCATTGCATCATACAGAAAATGTAGTTAAACCAATCTTGCCAAATTAGAAACAATCCAGGGTATAGCTATCAAAATTGCCCTAGGGCTTTATCCTCAATGCCCCTCTAACAAAGTAAAACACTTAACTGGTCTGCCCTCTATTATAGAAAGACAGAATATGTTGATCATCAAATATTACAGCAAGATACAAGCTATGGGTCATTGGCATTATATTTTTAAGCCCACTTTTGTCAAAGATGGTATCTCACATAGTTTAAGGTGTAGCATTGCTCTCAGACACTAAAAGCGCCCTTTAGCTCATTGATAATATCTACTGGAGGGCCATGGATACAGACCTGAAGACAATCAGAGCTCAATTAATCAGTCTCCAAAATAGCCTGACTGACCTATGTACCAGCCTTATTTACCAGTACTTTACTTACCAGCCTTTACTAGCCTTACTTACCAGCATATCACCAGCCACCAAGGCATCAAATATAATGAGGGAGCAGACCAGCTAGCAAGTGGTTCCTTGTGTAATCAAATTAACCCCAATTTGAAGGACCAGACCTTCAGAGAAATACTTAGAAGAAGGGTTCCTTCTAACATGAAAATTCAAATTCCATCCTTTTGTCCATCAAGGGCAGATAACATTCTTTATTATAGAATCAAAAGCAATTCTTTGTTCCTGAAAAAAGAGGAGTTTACTTGGCATAAACAAGCCAATCCATTTTGCAGACTTTGTAACTCAATTCCAGAATCCTTGGACTACCTGATTTTTTAATGTCAATGCATTCAGCAGGAAGTAATCAACAATAGAAGAATCTTCAGTGAGGCAAACCTCCAGCCTGACATCAATATGTTGCTGCTTTCAAGTCTACCAGCTAACACTGAAAGACATCTATACAAAAATATTTTCGATTTCCTAAGACATAATAATATATGAAAGTAGATCAAATAGATGGTAGCAAGACTTATTCCTGACCCATCATCACCTGCAGATTGAAAATCATAGTAAAGCCAAATGGAGACCACTCCAGAAGGCCTGACATTCCAAGAAGAAGATATGTAGCCTAACAAGTTATTTTTTAAGTCAAATTTACCAAAGTAATTTAATGCATTTTCGCCAGAGTTTTGCTATGTTATGGTAAGAGATATCACCAGGCAAAAAAATAAAAACAAAATTCAAAAACAAAAACAGCTTTTTGTCCAATTGCTGTTTTTTAGAGTTTTGGTTATTGTTGAGTCATGGTCAATCCTTGCTTACAGTTTATTACCACAAACTGTTGGATCAATCTTCAAACACAGATATCAGGTAGCAGAATATCAAATAAAGACCAACAGTTTGCAAGAAATATGTCCAAAAATAAAACCATATTTTTTCAATTCTATTGTTTCTATCTTGGGATTAGCCTCATCTACTTAACTTATTCATTTGCTCAGCTGCTTTCCCAGATCACAGAAAGATCCTAAACTGCAGTTGAACCCCTCAATTGAATATGGGACACCTACCAAAAATATTACAGGGAGGAAGGCACCAGAATAGCAATGGTGAAGGAAGAGGAAATGGAATACATTTGAAAATAAAAAAGTTGGACAAAAAAATAAATTCTCAATGAAGAAAGAAAAGTACTTAATTTTTACATTCCAAATGTAGCAAAATTCAACATAACTTTAAACAGTGAGGATTCCTGGCAAAAGATCAATTCCTTTAATCTTCATGCATTCAGTTATTATGTATTAAACATTAATATATTACATTCTTGATCTTATCATCAGTGGTTCAGTTTACAGGTACAAGGGTTCAAACAAGAGTGATGGTAGCAACTCAAACTAAATATGGCAAGTTTTAAAAGGTTTGTAATTTGAGTTTATAACTGGATTATGACAAATCAATGTTTCTGGACTATATAACTTCAACAAGAGAGAATTATAATCAATTAGTAAGTTTTTAACTGATATTTTAACACTTTTTTATAGACAAAATAAGAGAAAGGGGTATCATCTTAAAGTTTCCATTTAGTTTCCAAATAAACAACCATTACATTTGGAAAGAACATAAAAAACTCATCAAGTGGTATGTTTACCTAATTCATAGCTCAGTTATGGAAATATCTTCAAGTTTACCATTAGATCCCTCCCCTTCTCTACACAAGTACCATACTTTTATTTTATAATGGTCATCTAAAATATACCTTTTTCATTAACTCCCTTGTATTTGAAGACCTTTGACAATTAAATAGAACAGTAAAAGAAAAAAAAATTAAAAATCACAATCCAGTAGTCAAAGTAAAAAAATAAGTTTTTTCTAGCACAACTCACAAGAGAATCTTTGATGAAAGGGAATAACCTTATCAGCATTATTATTTTACTAGCATAGGAAGAAAGGTCTATATTTCAATGATCTCAGTCTAGTTTTTGATGGTTAGAAAATAATGGAGACAAAAATTTTGGAAAGTAGTGAAAAAATTCTGTGAAGTAAAATGAAATTTATAGTCACTAGGGGTTGCCACCCTGTGCAACAGGTGATTTTTAGAGAACTGATTATTATTTTTTCCAGAGAAACATAAAAGATTTTTTGGGGGGAGGGGGTCAACCTCTTTGTAGTTCCATCAGTCTGCAATTTTGGTCACATTATCAGCAATGTCTATGTTAAATCTGATCCTAAGAAAGCACATGTTGTCAATAATATGCCCATCCCAAAATCCAAAGACAAGCTCCGAAATCTCTATAAGTGGAAAAATCTTCACATATGCACTAATCTCTGTAAGTGGGAAAATCTTCACACATGCATCAAGGTCATTGAGCAAATCTGAAAAAAACTACTCTCAACTAGAAAAAGAGCTACTTGCTATAGTTTATGGTTGTTGGCACTTTTGCTGCTACCTGTACAGAAGGAAAGTACAGGTCTTCACAGATCATTGGCTTTTCAAATCAATATTAACAAAGCCTTTCCATACAATTCCACCAATGATTCAATGCCATATGATGTATATCAAGCCATACAACTTGACTTTCAAATATAGGGCCAGTAAAGAAATCCCTGTTGCTTACACATTTTCTAGACTCTATCTTCCATATTTCAATAAGAAAATGAATGAAGAAATCAAAGTCTTTGTGCACTTGTTTGTAAAAGCCAAACTGCTACTGATAGCAAACTTGAAAATAAGATCAGAGACAGCTGCAAGCCTTGAAAACAGTCATTTTAAGGAATGGCCTGGTCCTAAGAGGTCAAGCCCTAACAAAACAATTCAATACTGGCACATTTACCAAGACCACTTAAGACACAACAATATGATGTTTGAAGGTCCTAGAATAGTTGTTCTCATTGTTTTCAACAGGAATGACAGAAAGGGTTTATACTCAGCAGATTTGGGCTGAGACAAGACAAAACAAAGAGCCAGAATGATTATTTACTGGTCAGGCATCAGAAAAGATATTCAGGGTTTCATCTCTAATTGCTATGCCAGTATTCAGACATTGGCCAATGATCAGAAACAGCCTATGATTTGCATGCTAATCCTCTCACTACCATGGCAACATGTTGGATACAACATATTTGAGCATAATGGAATTTAGTACATGATAGCTGATTACAAAATCCACTACTTTGAGGTAGATAACCTAACTTGCACCCCCTACTGCCCAGGTGGTCACCAAGCTCAAAGGGCAGTTCACATAACAGGGATACCAACAGTTTAACTCCAGTAAGTTTAGGCTATTCAAAATGAAGGTGGTATCTAGCACAGAACTTCTAGCCCTTAACACCATATATTAAATAGGCTTGTTGAAGTGTGCATATAAACCAGTAGAAGAATTTTCAACAAGTCCATGATAAACAGGCAAGACCTATACATTGGCATCCTTGAATACTGCAAACATACCCATGGACATTATGGTGGCACCAGCCTAGCAGTTAATAAGCTGCCAGTCCTCCCTGTTACAGAGCAGCATTTAGGGAAGCAACTTGTGCCTAAATGAAAATTCTGCTACTAAAGAGAAAAATATAGAGTACAGCAGAAGAAGTATCATGACAGGACTGCAAACCCCAGCCAAAAATCCAAGTAGGACTGAAAGTGAGTGTCCTGATGGCACCTGGTAGTCCCTGGAAAATGGGTACTATTATCCAAGTCTGGACTCAGCCACAGTTATATACAGTTGTTAACCATGATGGATCAGTGATTCAATGCAACAGAGTAAGATTATCTCAGAGGACAGATAGAAGAGAAATTAATCAGTGAAGACATGAATTTGGACTAGTGTTGGAAATCCTTACATATGTGTGGTAGCCTAGTTCCTGAGGCTAGCCTAAACAAATGCCTAGCTTATACAGATTATGACAACCTCTGCTAAGGTCATTTATCCCAGCCTAATGTTAAATGACCAAAGAGAACTATTGTTCTATTGATGGAGCCCAGTAACAGCCAGAAACAAAGTAATCCTAGCCAGAAACAAAGTATACCAAACCAGGTCCCAACTAATAGCAAAAAAATACAAAAGACTAGATTTGTAGTGAATGAGAGTACAATAATAATAAGAAAAAGAGAGATGTAGTTTCATGATGCTTTATTTACTTTGGTGTATCCTTGCTTGTTGGAATTGTTGTAGGCTATTCAAAGGTAGCCTACTTGGGTTGGAGCTATTGAAAACTCATACAGCTTGACTTGAGCACTAGGGATTAAACACTATAGGCTACTGATAGTCTATTCTGCAGCACTAGACTTAGACTGAATCAATCTTGGTGGTCTGTCAATCATTTAGATTGCCTATGTTAACTTTGTTCTAAATATAAGGATCCCATGAAAAATACTAAAGCATTATTTCTGTACTTAGTCTTAAGCTTAGAGTGTGGGTCTGTGATTGAACTCCATTACTGATTATCAGTGTACATAAGACTTCTAGTATTGCATAGGCTATGGCTAAATTTTTCCAGCTAGCATAATCACATTGATTTTAGACAAATGAAAGAGAGAAGCAATCTAATTTCGAGGGTAGGCCTATAACAGAGGTCTTACAGCAAATTAACTGTTGAAGTGGTCCAAATACTGGGTAGCCTATCATAGGCCTACACTTTATTGAAGTGATTTAATTTGGGCTACATATTACCTGACAAAACCAATTTTTACTGGAATTTCTTGTCCTATCGAGGGGATTAAAAAGTCATTAAAGTTTTAACGAGAACTTCAGAAGTGAAGTGAATTTCTGATTCTACAACGAGAACTATGTTCTTTTAATTCAACTTTCACGCTCGAAAGAATTACGCCAATACTGCAATTTTAAAAATTATAAGAAGACCCGAATTAAGCCCAAAGTCATCACATTACCACAGAAATAACAGTGACGAGGCCTAGATATGAGATATCTTAGGGCAGAAATTTTGTATTTATTTAATTTGAGAGCCTTTGACATTATTAAATTAGAAATTTTAATCCTCTAAATTATAAGCAATGTTCGTTTTGAACCTCAATGATAACCAGACACATGATTTGCGCAAATGCGAATAAGCCAGATTACAAACCAAATTGATCGTGAACATTTTTTATAGATACATTTTAGAGTTTTCCCTCAAAAATTTTTCCATGTTGGATCAGGACTTTACTTTTTTCTATTTAAGTTTTATATTTGTTTTGTCACACAAATCTAACTGCAACTTAGCTAATTTCAAGGCAGATAAAAAAAAATGAATTCGTATTGGTATTCGTTTATTTAAAATATCTATCGTAGCACTCAAAAATGAACATTAAATTACGCTACTTTTACAATCACAAAACACTTTTACCATACACGTTTACAATTCACTTGTAAAATGTTCTTACGAAATATGGTACAAAGGATTTTGCGAATCTGTTCGCACAGCACTTGACTGGTTTTAGTTTGTTACAATGCCTAGTATGTCTGCGGATTGATACAGATGGTACAAGTATGGATCGGTGCTTCTCGTTTGTTTATATTGATTTCCCAAATTTCATTATTAGCTCATGTCTTCGATCGAATAGGGTGGGCAAATTCAAGAACTCAAGGGCACTTTCGTAGGTGCTGAAAATGGGTCCAAGTATTATCATAGTAGCGCATTTTTGGACATGTTCTAGTTCAACTGCCATGTAAGCCGTGTTCTGAGTTTGGGGGACCCCAAACGGAACAGTAATACTCGAGGAAAGGTCTGATGTAGGTTGTATACGCCAGCAGAAGCTGACAATCAGAGAAGCCTAACCTGCACATACTTGTTAAACTCTGGATTGAGTAGTAACCTTTGTACATAATATTGTCTACATTCAGCTTAAACGAGCAGTCACTTGTAAATGTTGCGCCTAGGATTGTTGCAGAGGAAACAATTGGAAACAGAGCATCTGGAATAGTGATATCTCGCTTGAATGGATTAAATCGTAAAACTTCTGATTTCTGTTCATTAACTTGTAGACTATTCGACTTACACTGGTTGATGAAGTCTGTGAAGAAAGTCGGGTGAGACCACTGCTTCGCTACTGCATTTTCGACTATATATTTGAGAAGTGCAGACAAGTCATCAACAAACTTGAAACGCTCTTCAAATTCTGCAAGGATAGGGCTGATGACGGCAAGAAATAAAAGAGCAGCTAATTTCGTTCCTTGGGGGCATCCACAGGTTAATTCTGGCCATTCAGAGCAGGTATCTTCTGCAAACAAAGGGTAAACTGATTGCCGTCTCCCCTGTAAAATTTTTTTCACTAATAGCAGTATTTGTTTCTTAGCTCCCATTTCTTTAAGATTAGTTAATGCGTTCATGTGTTTTATAAGGTTGAATACTTTTTGGTAGTCCACCAGAAGTAAGTCGACAGTACTATTAAAAGTGTCCAACCACTGGACGATTAAGTAATACATTCGCACTAGATATATTGCTGTGCTAATGCCTTGTATGCAACCATATTGGTACGGATCGATCGCAGGAGCAATTTGTTCTTACAAAGAACGGTAGATAAAACCCTCAGCTACTTTTGCTAAGTTAGGAGTTATCGATATTGGTCTCAGTTGGTCACAGGATTGGGGTATCTTGACTTTTGGTATAACACGGACATATGCAGCTTTCCACATCTTCAGAAATGATTGTTCTGAGAAACATTGGCTTATCACTGATGCCATAGGCTTGGCTAAGAAAGGTGAGTACTCTTTCAGTAATTTCACACGGAATTCACCTGGGTATGAGGCACGGTTGTTACGTAGTCGTCCAATTCTCTAATTTAATAAAATGATTTCTGACATCTCTACGATTTCATCAGTGCTGCTGTTGTCAATGATGTCAAACATTTGTTCATCATTGACGGTTGGGTGGGTAGTACAAATCTGAGTAAAGAATTCATTGACTTCCGAGGCTTTTATCAGACTACCATCTGGGTTATTGATTCGTATTTCGTTTCCTTTCTTTTTCCCACTAAGCCGTTTTACTGCGTCATGCCACTTATGAGAATCTGACTTGAGGAGCGGTGATATTTTTTCACGTATATATTTTTTTCGGGAAGCTCGGAGGGCTGAGAGGACTTTGTTTCTTATTTTGTTTGCATTTAATATGTCTTCTGTAGCATGGAGTTTACATCGTTCTTTGATCATTTTTTATATATTAGTATCTAAACACGGCTTATCCGTCTAACATATCGTGCTTTCTTTAACTGGAAAAAATTCATGGTGCATTTGCATGGTGCAGAATCGAGTATAATGTCTCAACCTTCATATCAATATTTGTTATAATACAAATTGAATCAAAGTCAAAGTTAGCGATCCACCTGCCAAATGTTTGGATGGAGCTTTCACTGAGGGGTCTGTAAACTGTTTTAACCTTTTTTGATTTCGGTATATGATTTCTGCTCTTTGGTTTCCACCAGAGAACGTTGTGGTCTGACTTAGCAAGGGGTTCTAGGGAAACTGGTGGTTCATAAAACACCTCAAGATTCGTTAGTATGAGATCTAGTATGCTTCCACTTTCATGAGTGGGAACGTGGACCACTTGTTTTAGATCCAACACATGTAAAATCCACTTTTTGTCGGTTAAGTTAAAGTCTCCAGCTACGATAAAAGCTGGATTACTGAACTGTTTCCGAAAGTTGTCAACTTGATGCTGCAGAAACGTCACTAATTCACGTCTGTTGCGAGCACCTTCGGGATAGTATACTGCAGCTAGAATTATAAACGAGTAAGTTCTTGGTAACCCTCTCGTTTTGCGCCACAGCCACATTGTTTCATGATAGGAATCTGAAGGGGTATTAAGTTGTCTGTATGGCAAGTCTTCACGGCAATAGATGCCTACTCCGCCTCCACGTCGTGTGTCGTCTCTGTCACACCTAGCATTGAAGAAGTTCAGATAGCCTCTTATAGCCCCTGTTTCACTAATAATATCCCAACATTCGGTAATTATTGCTAATGGTGTCGAGTTGATGCGTAAGACAAGTTGTAACTCGTCCACTTTATTTAAGATAAATAAACACGCATTCGTGATATTTCTTCTAGCAAGAAATACAAAATCCCACCTTTTTGTAGATTGGAGCTTAGAACCTCTACATAAGGGTTCTCTGATACGTAGAATTTGGCTGTGTGATTTTTATTAAGATTCTATGACTTTTATTGCGATCCTTTTGATGTATCTGTTTGTATCAAAATTCGGTTTTTTAAAGTTTCGGTTACTATTGAGCCGCTTCTTACTTATAGTTCGTTACCACGAACTGTTTGATCTTTTTTGTCAAGTTTAGATAAATGAAACCCTCTCTATAAGCAAACAAGTTCAAGATGATCTCTCACAAAGAAGTGTCAAAAGTCCTCTTTTATCTACATTGCATATCTCAAAATTAAAACTTAAAAGTTAGTCAAAAATATTGACAATTTGCTGATGGTATTCTGGTGTGGAATAGACACAATAATATAACTTTACTCCAAAGCATAATTCAGGAAGACATAGATGATATTTCCAAGTGTTGCAAAATTAAAATAGTTATTCTTTACACCATCCAGCTAATCATACGTTCAAAAGAAGACGCGTTTACATTCATAGTATCGATGACCATTGGCAAGCAGAATTGGTTGATATGCAGTAGTATAAAAGTGAAAATAATAATTTTAATGATATTCTTACAGTCATCAAGTGTTTTCGTTAATATGTATAATTATTTCATAAACTTAGATGATTAAACATAATTTATGTTTAGTAAATACGTTTTAGTAAATATGTATAAATAAGTTTTAGTATAAATTAGTAACACCTATAAAAGTGATAATAAAACGGATGAAGAATTAACATGGAGGGTAGTCAGTGAACGCTATAATACAAGTAAAATTGTTGTTGTGGTACGGAAATCGGAAAAAGGTAACAGTTATACACAAAATAATATGGTATTTGACAATATGAACACTAATAGAATTGAAGTGAGAGTAAATGGATATAAATATCCACAAGGAACATTTAAATGTGATTTCAGTGATGCTAATCAAGATTATTTTAACGCTTATCAACGATTTTTTCGGTTAGGATATAAACATAAATATGTAGATAATGGAACAATTATAAGTTCAATGATTTTAAAACAGTGTATCCATTATTTTGTTTTGATGTTTCAAGCATGAATCAAATTTTTATCGAAGTAGATCAACTGCCGATATAGAAATTAAACTTGTATTAGATCATCTACCTGCTAATCCATAAAACATTTACTGCGTACTATTTTCAGAAGGAAAAGCAATCATGGAATCCATTGATGGCAAATTGTTAAATGAAATTATTTACTAATAAATGGAGAAACTTTTAAGCGAAATGAAAATTGAAAATAAATATAAATATCTAACTATTAGGAAAGAAGAATTAGACATTGGAATGGAATACACGATTTCAGGAATGAAATGTGTTACAACTAAATACGAAAATAAACTAGTTATTACTATCAAACAGTTTGTGGTAACGAACTGCAGTAAGGACCACTTGTAACTTGTAGGCAGATAAACGTTATTTACTACATCATTTTCAACCTTAGCGGCAATAAAGTAATCAGTCTCTGATAATAGCTTTCAAGGGAATCGGGATAGAGCCATCACTAAGGGAACTCCCTCACGTGTTCTGCCTTTTGGTCTTATAACTGCACTACGAAAAAGGAGATAAAAATTATAAAATAGTGGTAACAGATTTTGGCGGTCCTACGTCAGGAAATGCTCCTGAATCAGAATTAGGTCATGGGACTGCAATAACTGCGAAAGAATTGGGATTTGATCGGTAGATTTTTCATTAATATTCCACGACGAAATTTGGCATCTAAATCTTATTTTGAATCAGATTTACCTTTCGGCAGAGCCTGTGCAATAGGGCATTTGTAACTGTAACATGGATGGCTGTCTTATTTGTACAAAGCATATTCTGTCGGTTTCTGGCAAGGAGGCTTTTTTAAAGCTACCGTGATCTTTTTCTCCACAGACGTAAAAACAAATTTTGTTTATACATATACTCTAAATATGTCCGCATGAGTGGCACTTATAGCATCGAACGGGTAGAAACAAAAACTCTTGAATTGTGAATTGTTCAAAACCAACCACTAATGGAACTTCATTGCTCATAATAAATTCTATTTTGTTTCAAATTTCAGCCTTCAAGATCTGATACAGCCACTTTGTTTTGCTTTACTACACTTTGGCACAAGAGGCTTGACGTCACCAGAGGTCAAATCATTTGGGACACGTTTAATTATTCCAAAGTGAGAACGACTTTTAACTTAAGCGCTAGTGGTGCTCTTAGAGTTGTGAAGCGCATTCTTTATTGCCTGAGCATCATATTTGGGTGCATAATAACTTTCCAATTGCCTCGGGTACACTTTACATCAACTATTTTTTTAGCTAACGTCACCAAATGCTTATTCAAGGAAGTCCTTGCTTGATTCTGGTTTAGCTAGGTTACTTGGTCGATTTTTGACAGTCACGGTATAGAATAGTTTGGAGATTTATTTAGCAGGGATTCCAACAGTTTCAGGTTTACTTTTCGGAAAGTTTTGTTCCATAGAAATGTCTAATTTGTTACACAATTTCGTAACCTTGCGTGTAACATTTATCAGGGATTGAGGGGACTTCTTCTGGCTCAAAAATAAGGAAAGCAGGCAGAGCAACCTTTTCGTCATTACAAATCGGTAACAATTTGATCATTTCCAAAATATTGTCACTCATAGCAACTTTTGTGGACATTATAGCAAGACAGTTTGCTTCCGTCCACAAGATCTCTTTTGCTGTCATAGTGCCTTTTTTCTTGGAAAAACTGGGTAGGTCTATTCACGACTTCATTATAGATTTTTACAATTTTTACTGCACGTGATAAAAAGTTTAATAATGAATTCCAAATAAGTTTAATACAGGATTCAAAATGACCGTATTTCACAGCATAGGTTTTTATCAAAAGGAAATATGTCAAGGTTATTTATTGATATATCAAGTCTGTCCAAGGTAATAGGAAATGTAGGGACCCACTCACCGATTCCTTTATTAAATGAACAAGAATATCCAATAATAAATTAATCGTTTGATTTCTTTTCTTTTGAAAATTCTGTAATCACTCGATATGACCAACCTTTTTACAAGAGCCTTATATGCCCCCAGTGTTTAACTTATAACCATTGCTCTGAGGGCTGTGGGATTTTGTCATCTTCAAAGGCATAAATTTCCAAATTTTTGGGTACATCAAATAAAATGGCTATCTAAAATTTTTATTGGATGTTCTTGTAGAAATAATAAGCATGGAGGGGCTATTTTTCCTCCAGTCACTTTCGAGTATTTAAAAGGGCACTAGCCCCCATAGTTTCCAATCAAACGAGCATTTTTTAAGTTTTTATGACTGCTCCTTCTATAAGAATTGTCCTTGTCCAAAATACCAAAAAAATAAATAAATAATGCATTGTGTCAATATCATTTTTTTACTTAGGCTTTGTTATTGCGCTGCCCATGATTTATTGCTTGAAAAGGCTCCCAGAAAAACGGAACAACCCGTCTTCACTAGCTTCCTGAATTTTGAAATGCTGCTATATTTATTGGCATCTTTTTGAAACAAAATCAGAAGGGGAAAAATGGAACAGTAGTAGCAGTCTACACTACCTAGTATTGTATTTTAACGTCCCACTTTTCCAGAAAACGTTTAATGGATTTTGCACAATTTCAATGTGTCTGAACTAGGCTTTAAACTGCTAAAAGTATTTTATTATCGAAGTCTAGAAAAGAAATCGAAGAAATATCCGAATTTGAAGGGTGTGAGTAGCTTAGCTCATAGTCCTTATAAGTAGGATAAAATACACATCCAAAGATTGAGGATATGATTAGATTAGAAATATATGTTATATCAATTTGCCATCCAAATGATAAATATATCATTGATATACATTTTACTGTTGTTTTATAGGCCTAGCCACAAGGTATCCATATTAAATTGTAGGTATTGGTAAATATAGAGCAGGTTATAAAATTGGCCTGAAAATAAAGTGAACATATCACTTGATGCTATTTTTCTGTTCTTTTTTATTGTTATAATTACGCCTGCTTGACTTGAAAATAGCCTACAGTTATAAATCTTTTCTGGACCCTTGAAAATGGTCATTTCTATATTTGATTTTGGGTATAGTAAGGTTTAAATTGTTGGCTTTAAACTTTCTACTTCATTATAAAATTTATTCTGTTAAAGTTTTTAAGCTAGGCTATTATCCACAAGTATTGATATGTCAGAATTAAAGTCATAGGCTATAAAAAAAATGGTAAAATTCTAGTTAATTGACTTCTTGCTATCTCAGAAAGGGTTTAGGTTAGGAAAATGAAACTTTCAGGGATGAATCTACAGACTAAAGTATGTTCTGGGAAGGTGTTTTGAAGCAACTACCTCCGCTCCTTCTCCCTCTAGAGGGCCTTGACCTTTAAAAATATGTGTGTTATAAAAGTGAAACCTTGCAAAATAGATCTTCTGCTTAACTGAAGTACAACAAAATCATTTTCAGCTTCATAACTTTGCCCAATTCAATTTTATAAGGTTTTAAAGATATGCAAATACATTTCCAAAATTTTGAAAAAAAAACAACATTCATATGGCTCAAAATTCTACTCAAATAACAGGAATTGCATTTTCAGAACTAAAGGCAAAGAAAAAGAAACTAGTAACTGAAAATTAAGGTGAAATGTTGTTTTGTCAAAATTTCAATAGTTATAGACCTGTCATGTTGGCAAATTTCAGGGCCCTCTAGAGGGAGAAGGAGTGGAGGTGGGTAGTGGGTACTATAAAATACCTTCCTGGGATATACTTTAGCATGTAGACCCATCCCTGTAAGTTTAATTTTCCTAACCTAAACCCTTTCCAAGATAGCAAGAAGTCAATTAGCTAGAATTTTGCCAAAAGAACATTGATATGGCTCAAAATTCTACTCAAATGACAGGAATTGCATTTTCAGAACTAAAGGCAGAGAAAAAAAAATACTTCTCAGGACATACTTTAGCCTGTAGACCCATCCCTGAAATTTTCATTTTCCTAACCTAAACCCTTTCTGAGACAGCAAGAAGTCAATAAACTAGAATTTTACCAAAAAAAGTATGAGGAATTTTTCCATTTCTTTGCCTGCCATGTGTCTTCTGTTGGCTTTAATATATTCTGACATAGATGAAACAGCAGTTTTTAAGCAGCCTAGCAGAATAACAAGAAAACATGGAAACATTATTTTCAAGAATCCTAAAAGGGCTTAAAAGTGAACTTGGATGAAAAGCAATAATTCTATTTAGAAAGAGCATAAAATTGGCATTAAGTAGTATGTTCATTTCATTCATGGGTCAATTAACTGCACTGTATTTACCAGGATTTCTCCTTGTGAAGCTCCAGAGTTGATGGCTGAAGTTGTTTTCATTGTTGTTTAGTGAATATGTACAGTAGGATGATCAGTAGCTTCCTAACCAAGTTTACACTCCCTCAAGGACCAATTGGCATCCAGTCTTTGTTTAAAAATGTTGAGAGATTACAGTAAGTGTTCCTTCAAAGAGTTTATATTCAACTGTTGACAATTCTTGAGGAAAAGAATTGAGTATGGACTCTGGTTAAGGTAGACTGTTAAACATGTGTCAGCCAATGACCTCTAGTTCTTGAATTAGGACCAACAATAAGAAACAAAGTTTTGAGTCTTCATTAATGTGTAGGTTATTAGGGCCCAGCTGATGTATATTTTTTGGGCCCAATATTATTACCAATATATTGGTATTATACTGGTATGATACCAATATAATTTCCAATAAATTACCCTCTGGAAAAAAAACTTACCTAAAGTTTAAACCCTTTATTCTCTACCCATTACTGTGCTGATATGTTTCTTCCTGGTATATTACACACCAAAGAACAGCCTCAATAATTCACTATAGGTTCCAAGATAATGCAAAAAAATTAGAAAAAAATTAAACCAAAAACAATTGTTCCTAACAAGTTGTGCTAGTCACTTAAAATGACTGCTGTTATTTTTTCACCACTACAACAGATAACTTTTCTTCCTTTCAATGACTGCCTCACTCATTTACCTTACAAGTTACTAATAAATAATATATACTGACTCTTTCCTCTTACTTGTTGAAGTTGCAGTATGTTATCAAACTTGCTCTGACTACTATCCTTTGTTTGAATACAAGGGTACAGCTAGGGTTTTAAGTTTGGAGAAAGAATTTAAAGATTGTGTCAACAAAATTGACCAGTATGCCAACAAATGCAGGCACCTAAACTAAATTTCCAAGGTAAAGTAAGTATATTTTCCAAAGTGTCAATGCCAACACCCTTGATCCTCCCCCAACCTTACAACACCCTCTCTGCCTCCCCATTAGCTGCACTCATGACTGGATACCATGGCTTTAATTAATTGAATCTTGGATCTTTCACCCACACAAGTGACCATTCATTATACAGAAATGTATGGTTTATTGTATTCTTTTCTGTTGTTTTTCTAAAATTGTATATTCTTGTACTCACCATACATTTCAAACTTTGTTGCTCCAGGTGTGTATTGACAATAAATATAGTTTGATATCATTTTGCTCACCTCTGCTGCTCTATCCACTATGGTCAGACTTAACTGGAGGCTCTGCACCAAAGGACTGGGCAATCAAAAAGTGCCTGGGAGAATCCAGTTCTATCTTCTGGATATGTTGTACATAAAAAAATGGCTAATATTCTATATTTTTTCCTCTGACATGTGATAATGACACTGACCCCCGAATTAGCCCAATGATATTGACTTTCTAATATATCAGTTGGGCCCTAATCCCTATTTGGCATGTATACAAGTGTTGGAAGTTTCAGCTCTGCTAGTCTTGCTGGGTAAGAGAGCTTCCATATGCCAGACATCACTTTGGTAGCATGTCTTCCATAACTTTTAAATCTTGTTTAAGGAAGCTAGACACATTTCAACTTCAAGCTTTGGTTTAACTCGTCCCTTATACAGAGAACTAATGACCTATGTAGAACAAGTGGAAAGAGTATGCTTAATCAGCCCCAGAGTTGAACTTGAACCAGCAGCACACTTCTTAACATGAGTAGCCAGTTGAATTTTAATTTGCTGTCAATGTTAACTCTAAGATCTTGCTCATTGTTTACACAGGAGATTAGGTGACCTGAAAGAAAATAAGATATGCAAGGATTCATTTTTGCAAAGTGAATGCCATGGCACTTGGTAACATTGAATTAAAGAAGCCAGTTCTCTACCCATTGATCAATCATTCCAAGATTATTTTGTAGAAGGGCTTTATCTTCACATAACAAGGTTGGTCTAAGAAGCTTTCAGTTCATGGCATGGAGTGTTAGTCTACTGCTGATAGTTGAAGGTCCATCATTAATAAAGATATTAAATAGTTTAGGACCCAATACACATCCATGAGGAGGTCTACTCAGAACTTGCTTAGAAGAAGAAAGGACACAGTTACCAGAGCTATCATATAACTGAACACACTTAGGTCAATGATCACTGAAAAGGAAAATCAAGGGCTTTCTCTTCAAGCTCCACTAGACATAGCATGATTGCAAGTCACTTATGAAAAACTGTCAAAAGCTCTAGAAAACTCAGGCAGGATCATATTCAACAGGCACCCTAGTGTCAAGCTAGAGATGTGGTCATACAATTCAAGGAGATAGGTATCAACAGATCTTTCAGAACATAAGTCATGCTGTGAGCTGTGCATGAGATTGTTTGCTTCAAAATGCAGAATGTTGTATTCTTTCAAGCACCTTATCAACCACTAATGTCATACTCATAGGTCAACAGGTTTCAGCAAGGTCTTTTCAACCTCTCTTAAATATTGGAATGATATTATCTTAATTACCTTATTTTGCGCTTTAGAATAAATTAATATCCATCCTGATTTGTTGTTTTTTCCATACTTGATGATGTGAATGCTTAAACATCAAATGCATCCCATTGGTACTTCTATGAAACACCATTCTATTCAACAACTAATAACTTCTTGAAAACTCTATCATTGGGTACTGAGACTATTGCAGTGGTTTACCACATTGCAGGAGAAAAACTCTTTTTGGTGTTGATTTTTGATAGATGGCAGCTTCATTAAGTGTCCCCTCTTGTCAGTGCCAATATTTTGGGAAACTGACAAATGAATTGGTGGTGTCTCTTGTGAAGTAATCTTGTGTGTTATAAGCATCTCAACTCTTTGTTTTTGGTGAACCAGTAGATAATTTTCAATCCAGTGGTAGTCTGGAAAGATTCAATGATAAATTGAGCAGCAAGGAAAGGGGTTGAGATAAAACTGTTTAATGTTTATGAAGGATATGTGGATTATGAAGTTCGGACCAGAATATTTGTTAGTTTTAAGGGACATAAGTTCCTTTAGAACTATTGTATCAGTGAACAAAATTGACTCCATCTCAAGCAATACATTCCATACAAGATGAAGGGTTAAATAGTACAGGAATTAGAGGAAAAAGCAGACATCACTTGAAATACTAGCCAAATTAGATTCATAATCTAAAGCACTGGGAGTATTGGCGCTTCTATATACAACACCCACAATGATTAAAGATCTTTGGTTATGTATTTTTTATCCAAACAGACTCAATAGTCAGAGAGCTAAAATGAATGACAATAACCTTTAGCCCATCTTTTACATATAATCACACTCCTCTATGGCACAGTGTATTCAGGTTCAAATGAGTTGGTAGCCACCGATTTCAGTTTTATCAGGTGATAGGCTGACAAGGAGTTTTTGATGCAACTTCTGTAACTGCTGCAACATCTACTTATTCAGTAATCATACACAAGAAAAGTTCTGAAAGTTTTTAGGGAGGCTGTCTACATTAGCACCTAATGAACTTCATTTGTTCCAAAGTATGAGGGTGAGAAGTTGCACATTTAGGGTAAGCAGAAACTAAAGAACTAACAATGATTCCAGATATAGAATTATAACTATATAGCGCTATAAAACAATGAAGAATAGATACTGGGTGAGCAAGTTATTACTTAAAAAAAATGCTTGAGATAAAAGCAAAAGAAATGTTTGAATCATCCAAAAAAACGTAATTATAAACACTGGGTAATTCAGAAACAAGATTAAGTGGTATTAGTACAAATTCATTGGTAGTGCACTACAATCTTTTTTTGACATCATCTGTAAATCTCCAATGTAAAGATTTGATTTGCCTGCTGCAGTCCATCTTTTAATCTCATTGACCAGATTGGTGTACTTTTGGTGATCCTCCCTAGATTGATCTGAGTAACTGGATCTCACCATCTACTTGAAATGACTTATGGAGAACTTTCTTTTTAATGTTAAAGTTAGAATTGGTGAAAATAAGTGGTGATGGTCTTTTGGGGGCAAAGGTATTAGAAATAGTGGGGAGATGCATTATAGTAGTTGGTATTCTAAGGCCAATGCTGTAATCATTTTAAGATGGTTTGTTATGAAGACAGTAAGATGTGTCACATCTGGTACACCAAGTACAACTATGCATTGGAACAACCAACTCTTATGCATTAGAAAATTGATTTAAACTGCATTTTTAGCTTTAAAATGAGTTTCAGATTGTCTGGTGATTCATAGTTCCTTTTTTGGTGTTGGGACTGGAGGAACAAAGTAATATATCAGGTAAATTTGGTAATGTTTGGATTTATTTGCTAGCTAAAAGATGAACTTATGGTAAATTTGCTGTTTACAACACAATTTAGCTAGTATCAGAGTGAATACATCAATTGATGCCTTTTTTTATGCTCTTTCACAATTCAGTAAGTGCTTCTGGGGCAAATTACATTTTGAGTTCTTAATGGGCCTCAAAAGGTTAAACAATCCATAGTAACCAAAAGTTGAAAAATTGATTCTAAAAAACTGTCTAGTGGGGAAAATATAATTCAATAATTGTTTTTGAGGGAATTCCATTTTGAACTCTTAATGGGGCTTCAGAGGGTAAAACAGTCCATTGTAACCAAAAGGTTGCCACATTTTATTTTGTTTGACAAAAAAAAAACCATAAGCCACCAAGCTAGAAAAAGCAACCAAACCATAAATATAACTGTCTGATAGCTCTTACAAAATAGTAACAACAGTATAACAAAAGCACAGACAATACTTCTGATTCTGGGCAGCAAAGCTATAAATCTTATAGCCCCATGGGCACCATGTACCATGATTTAATGGACCAATTTCCAAAAGAACAATGTCAAACCTTTCTTGAAACCCTATTCTCCTACAATTGTAACAAGTTTTGATGTGTAGGACAGTACCCTTAGCAATTTAAGTGTGTTAACTAAGCCTAATGACAAACAATTCTATTACCAAAAACCACTCACTACAGCACCAAGCTACCCTGAGGCTACCACTATTACACATGCCCCTCTGCCATAATCTATTCAGATTTACTCTTCAACACCTCCCAAGAAGTTCAATTTTATTAAATCCTGCCTTACAACCTCTTATTATCCCATTTGGGGAGGGTTTAATTTTTATTTGGTCCTAAATGGTAAGACATCTCAGCCTTTCTCATTATAGACCTAGAAAATGGGATGGAGCTGCATATTTTGTGCAACTTGTTGTTAGGTAGATTAACAGTGAAGTGGGTACACAAAACTATCCATAGGCATTTCTTCTGAAAAATATAGCACTAGCTCTAAACAGTACAGGTAGTAAACAGCTTGCAATGCCAGGAGCAGGAGCACTGCTTCAATTATAATTAACTATAATTATGATATGGTAACAAATTTCAGGGCTCCAGATTTATTAAATAAACTTAAATTGCTACACCAGAAACTATCCGACTCAATACATTTTACTATTAACCCTTTTCATGATCTTCTAAAATGTTTTCTACAGTAATTTAATGTGTTACAAGTTGTTTTTTTTTTTTTTTTTTGTGTGTGTTTGTTTTTATACCCTGCTGTTTCAAGTGGGTCACAAATAAATTATTATTATTATTATTCCTAATTCATTTTTAGAATTAGAAGATACCAGCCGGAAATGGTCGGAAATGACGTTTAAGATTAAACGTCCCTTTGTTTCCAAGAAGGTAGTTTGGCTGTGCTATTTCAAATAAAAATATACTCATGTAAAGATATGGTTCCATGGTGTAATGGTTAGCACTCAGGACTTTGAATCCTGCGATCCGAGTTCAAATCTCGGTGGAACCTTTTTTTGCTTCATAAGTTTTCTTTAAAAATATGCCTAGCAAATCAATTAGACCGTTGTCATAACTATCTTATTCAAGAGCTGATTAATCCGATTTCTTCAATTTTTTATGGTACTTGTCTATTACATAAAACACACTCGAAAAGTGAAGTTTGGTAACAATAAAATATGATGAAAATAGAATACTATATTAGCAAAATTGTGAAGGTCTTATTTAATTATTAAATTGGCAGCTTTGGCGTCAGCTGACCGTCTCAAAGACAAAGAAAAGTTCACTTTCAATGATTCTTGACCTAGTTCATTTTAGTTCATTACTAAATGCAGATTCTCTAGTGGTATCCAGTCTGCACAGAGTAAGCTGTGTTAGCCTGAGAAAATCCTGGCTCTAATAACAGGTTAATTGAAGTAGGCCTATGTTAGCCTGGGAAAATCTTGGTACCAATAATAGGTTAATAGAAGAAGGCTTATCTTTTTAGACAAGCCTTCTTCTACATAAGAAATTCACCTGGAATCCTAAATGGGCTCGTTTTGGCTTCCAACTGCACATTTTCACATTCATAATACATCCCAAAAAATACATAATACAAGATTCAAATACATTTTAAAGACAATACTTGTGTAAAGTGCGACTACTTTAGTTGCCTGTTCTCTGAAGTATAAGGCCTACAGGCTGGCTTTTCCTACTTTCTCAAACTCTTTTGTACAAGTTAACAATAGACATGATAAACACATTTTATTTTCCCCAGGGTACATTTAAGTTTTTAAGTATCAATTCCCTCTGTGTAAAACGTATTCAGTAGAAGCTGGTAAAGGTACATCCACAACCAGATTAATGTCAGGTGGAAGTTCAAATTTTTGAGATAGGGCACACAGTTTATAAATTCCTGGAGTACATGCTGTGCATTTGAAGAGGTGATAAAAGGTTTCAAACAGTTTGTGGTAACAAAGGAGCTACATGGTTCAATAGTAACCAAAACTCTAAAAATAGAATTTTGATACCAATAGTTACATCGAAAAAATCGCATTTTAATGCTGATTTTAAATAAATAAGTTTCATCAAGGTTAGTCTTACCGATCTAAAGTTACGAGCCTGAGAAAATTTGCCTCATTTTACAAAATAGGGGAAAACACCCCCTAAAAGTCCTACAATCTTAACGAAAACCACACCATCAGAGAACCTTATTGTAGAAGTTTCAAGCTCCTGTCTACAAAAATGTGGAATTTCGCATTTTTTGCCAGAAGGCAAATCATGGATGCGTGTTTTTTTTTTTTTTCAAAGTGATTGTATCGACCAAGTAGTCCTAGAATGTCGTAAGAGGGCTCATTCTAACGGAAATGAAAAGTTGTAGTGCCCTTTTTAAGTGACCAAAAAATTGGAGGGCACCTAGGCCCCCTCCCACGCTCACTTTTTTCCCCAAAGTCACCGGATCAAAATTTTGAGCTAGCCATTTTGTTCAGCATAGTTGAAAACCATAATAAATATGTCTTTGTGGATGACTTACTCCCCTGCAGTCCCCGTGGGAGGGGCTGCACGTTATAAACTTTGACCTGTGTTTACATACAATAATGGTTGCTGGGAAGTGTACAGACATTTTCAGGGGGATTTTTTCGGTTTGGGAGGGATAGTTGAGGGGGGGGGGGGTTACGTGGGAGGATATTTCCATGGGGGAAGAGACTTTCAGTGAAGGGGACGCAGGATTTTCTAGCATTGTTTAAAAAAAGAAAAAATAAATATGAAATGTTTTTTTTCTACTGAGAGTGAGTAGCAGCATTAAAACTTGAAACGAGCAGAAATTATTACGCATATGAGGGGTTTACCTCCTCGTAATACCTCGCTCTTTACGCTAAAGTATTTTTAGTAATTTCAAGTATTTATTCTATGGCCTTTGTGATTCAGGGGTCATTCTTAAGGAATTGGGACAAAATTTTAGCTTTAGTGTAAAGAGCGAGGTATCGACAAGGGGTGAATCCCCTCAAATACGCAATAAAGACATACGAATATAGAAGTTCGTTATGTAAGTTAATTCGTAAGTTACGTATTATTCTTTATGAATGAAAACGTTCGTAAAAACTAAAAGTTCTAGTTGCCTTTTTAAGTAATCAAAAAATTGGAGGGCAACTAGGCTTCCTCCCTCGCTGCTTTTTTCTCAAAATCTTCCAATTAAAACTATGAGAAAGCCATTTAGCCAAAAAAAAATTAATGTGCAAATTTCGTTTTACTTATTTATGTGCGGAGAGCCAAGATCAAAACATGCATTAATTAAAAAACGTCCAGAAATTAAATATAAAAAAACAAGTTTTTTAAATGAAAGTAAGGAGCGACATTAAAACTTAAAACGAGCAGAAATTACTCCGTATATGAAAGGGGCTTTTCCTCCTCAACGCCCCGCTCTTTACGCTAGAGTTTTTTACTGTTTCAAAAGTTCAGTTAAGAGAAAGAGTCAAACTTTAGCGTAAAGAGCGACGCATTGAGGAGGAAAAGCCCCTTTCATATACGGAGTAATTTGTTCGTTTTAAGTTTGAATGTCGCTCCTTACTTTCATTTAAAAAACTTTTTTTTTATTTAATCTCCAGTCAAGTCGCAGAGTCTATAATTTGGTTCACTATGTTACTTTTGTCTGTATTCTTCTTGTCTCACTGTCAGTACTAAGTTTTTCATTTTGAAATAGGTCTGATTTTTGACATGCTCTTTGAAAGTTGGAACCTGACCTGGAGGGTGCTTTCAATAACAACAATAATCTGGATTAAAAAGCCAGCCCAGCATTAAAAAACTTAACAAACTAGGGCACAAAACTCAGTTCATAATGAGCCTGTGACACAGTCACAGGTGAAGTTTCAGTACAGGTTCTGCAACAGCCCTGATTGGCCTTACCCATGCTTGGTTGATGTTGGAGCGGGAGGACATTTTGGTGTATAGGGCTGGACAGGATTTTATTACCAAAGGATAGGCTGAGTTTTAAATGACGGGATTGAAGGGTTTGAAGGTGAAACTCATTAAGGAGGGATATGTATGGTACTTTTGGGGCTTTTGAGATTACTAAGAGGACATGGTATTGCACCCTCTCAACCCAGTCTGACTATTCCTTAGTCAGCCCAAAATGCCATACAGGGCAACAGTATTCAAGTGAGGAACAAATAAAGAGAAATACATGCGTAGGAGGTGTGGTGCAGGGATTCCATGGCCAGCCAACAACTTCAGAGACCTGAGGGCCAAATTAGCTTTTTTTAACATGCCATCAACATGTTTGTTCCACTTCAGATCCAAAGTGTTATGAACGCCGAGCAGTTTAATTTCGGTCACATGACTGGCGCTGGGAATAAGTGGATTAAAAACTGGTGTATATTTTAAAAAAGAAATGGTTACAGATTTATCAAAGTTGACAGTCATTTTGTCCACCTTTGCCTCTTGACATATATCATTTATTAGTGAACCTGCTCTGCTTGGTTGTTTTTTTGACAACATTCAATGAGTGACAGATCTTCGACATACTTTCAGCAGTCATCCAGTGTTGTTGCTAAACCATTTATCATGACAAGAAACAAAAGTGTCCCATGAGGGTACCATAGGGAACTCCACAAAAAATGGGCAGTGGGTCTTATCTCCTGCAAATCAATGTCCTGCAGCAAAACTGTCCACTTTTTCCTTTTAGTGCATGCCAATATGACTAAGAATATCCTGGAAAGCCACAGCTATATCAATCTTGGAAAAGAATCAAGTAACTCTTTTGTCTCCTGCAAATCAATGTCCTGCAGCAAAACTGGCCACTTTTTCCTTGTAGTGGATGCCAATATGGCTAAGAATATGCTGGAAAGCCACAGCTATATCAATCTTGGAAAAGAATCAAGTAACTCTTTTATCTCCGTCAAATCAATGTCCTGCAGCAAAACTGTCCACTTTTTCCTGTTAGTGGATGCCAATATGGCTAAGAATATGCTGGAAAGCCACAGCTATATCAATCTTGGAAAAGAATCAAGTAACTCTTTTATCTCCTGCAAATCAATGTCCTGCAGCAAAACTGTCCACTTTTTCCTGGTAGTGGATGCCAATATGGCTAAGAATATGCTGGAAAGCCACAGCTATATCAATCTTGGAAAAGAATCAAGTAACTCTTTTATCTCCTGCAAATCAATGTCCTGCAGCAAAACTGTCCACTTTTTCCTGGTAGTGGATGCCAATATGGCTAAGAATATGCTGGGAAGCCACAGCTATATCAATCTTGGAAAAGAATCAAGTAACTCTTTTATCTCCTGCAAATCAATGTCCTGCAGCAAAACTGGCCACTTTTTCCTGGTAGTGGATGCCAATATGGCTAAGAATATGCTAGAAAGCCACAGCTATATCAATCTTGGAAAAGAATCAAGTAACTCTTTTATCTCCTGCAAATCAATGTCCTGCGGCAAAACTGTCCACTTTTTCCTGGTAGTGGATGCCGATATGGCTAAGAATATGCTGGGAAGCCACAGCTATATCAATCTTGGAAAAGAATCAAGTAACTCTTTTATCTCCTGCAAATCAATGTCCTGCAGCAAAACTGGCCACTTTTTCCTGGTAGTGGATGCCAATATGGCTAAGAATATGCTGGAAAGCCACAGCTATGTCAATCTTGGAAAAGAATCAAGTAACTCTTTTATCTCCTGCAAATCAATGTCCTGCAGCAAAACTGTCCACTTTTTTCTGGTAGTGGATGCCAATATGGCTAAGAATATGCTGGAAAGCCACTGCTATGTCAATCTTGGAACAGAATCAAGTAACTCTCTTATCTCCTGCAAATCAATGTCCTTTGTATTCCAGGTTAAAGTTCTTATTAGTTTAAAAGATGTTTGAGAATGTATGCAGCAGTTTAGGTCAATTTCTTCTGTTGGCTATTTCTCATTTTGACACAGGCCAGTTTTCACTCTTATTAATTTCCCAAAATCTTTAACTTGAGCTACAAATCATTTTAGTGAGTCATAATAATAAGAGAAAGGTATTTTTATCAATATCTTTTTAGGTGCTAGAATATGGCAATCTTTAACACTACTGAATATGGGATATCTAGTGGTACTTCCAACCATAAATGGAATCCAAAGAGTTTGGAAATACGAACTACTTCAGTTGAAAAAACACTTGAACCTCTGGTGATGCAGGTGATGCTTGCAGTATCAGCATGTTTTCGTGTACTATGTCTATTGTTTAGCTTCTTTTTAGTTTTTTCATAAATTTGTTTGGTTTATTTTTCAGTTTATTAAATTTTACTCAAAATGACCATAATTGATGGACCACTACTGCAGATGAAATGGGACCCCAAAAACTTAGAGATAAAAACACGTGGTGTTGAGAAAACCCTTGAACCTTTAGTTATTCAGGTACAGTATTTTTTTCATATTATTTATTTTTTTACTAAAAAAACATTAATTTTTAATAATAAAATAAAAAAAATCATAATGATAATAAATTAAAATTATTTTTTTTCATATTGTATTATTTTTTCATACTATGGTATTTTTTCACAGTATTTTTTTCATATTAAGAAAAATGCAAATTTAGGGGCTGTCTTATGCAGATTATTAATTGATTGGTTTATACACTCACTCTTGGCTGTGATTAACTTAGAAAAAATTACTTCGAATTTTTTCAAAGTAAAGTTAGTGCCACCTTTCATATCTAAGACAAGGAATATAACTAAGTCATACAATAATTCAGCTTAAAATCAACATAAATTAAAATAAATAATCACGTCAAATATAAAGGCAACAGATACTCCTGTAGATGAATAAATGAATCCTTAACAACAGAACTTGCAGTGAATAATCAGATCAAACATAAAATGAACAGAAATTATGACAACCCTGTACCTTCTAAAGGATATATTGTCATTTGTGCTTTGCTGAAAACGATTCCTATCTGAAGTAGTGTATATTTATTTGGCATAACAGCAACATAACAAAAAAAATAACACTGGGCTAGTCCACATATACATATATACTGGTCCCCACCTCTTGAATCTTCTAAACAGCTTGAATATGATTAATGTTTAATTGAAAACAGTACATGTTTTTGACAGTCTTGTTTCATTTGTTGAAACAGAAAAACTAAGAAAATTGCCATAATACCCAATACCCATAATACCTAAGATTATTGAAAAGATCTTATGAAAGTAAACTGATTGTTTGTTATAGAACATTTTTAATTCTTGTCCTAACATACATTTTTTGATTTTTCAATGTTGTAGTTATAAAAGAAAAAAAACTTTCGAAATATG
This sequence comes from Artemia franciscana, assembly GCF_032884065.1. Classification (NCBI taxonomy): domain Eukaryota; kingdom Metazoa; phylum Arthropoda; class Branchiopoda; order Anostraca; family Artemiidae; genus Artemia; species Artemia franciscana. The sequence continues at coordinate 32,288,370 of NC_088881.1, forward strand.
TTTTGTTTTCAGTAAAGTGTAAATGATGATCTGACCTTCAGAGAGTTTAAGAGGGGTACTACTATTCTCTTTGGGGTATATGTCTATTTAAAGCTCGACTTGATTATATATTTTAATTTCTGTTCGTTTTAGGATCACTTATTCATCTGTTCACTTTGATCAATTTGACTGTTCACTATAATTTCGGATTTTTTTTTGGGGGGGGGGGGGGTATTATTCATTGATGGTAATTTCTGTCCATTTTAAGTTCGAAACATTAAATAACTTTATTTCTGCTCATCTTAGGTTTTAATTTGATTTTCTTCAAAAAATTATTTTATTAAAAAACAATCCTTTAAAAAATATTTCTTTAAAGTGATTTTGGTTCGTTTTAATTGGTATAGATTTATTAATGGGTAATATTAGGAATAGCTGTAAAATTGTTTCAATTTTTTCTGCTTGAGAATAAAAATATTCAATTTTAATTTGGATTTTTGGACAAAATTTGAATATTCAGTTCGAATTTTTGAGTAATCACAGTTTTGTATAATAATTTTTTAAATAATTTTAGTGTAGAATTTTGAGTTAATGGAGAGGGGAGACGCTATTTCTATAAATTGAGAATTTACATAATTGTTAGCCTTCTATGGGGCTGTCTGTTCTTGTCTTGTCAAAACCCTTGAATATACACCAATGTTAATCCACAGCTTTATTAAAAGAGTAGTTACTCTCTTAATAGCACTCCATCGTTTGTCTTTGATTAATCAAATTCTAATATTAGTAGCACAAAAATGTTTTCTAACTCCTCTCACTTTGTCTGTAACAACTGAATTCAAATCATCTGTCTGCTTGTCTTATTGCGTTGAATATGCTGCCGAAAAAGGCCCCAAAAAGCTTCTGGTTTGGTGCATAAAAAAACAACATTTTTGTTAATTTTTGCTGTCTCAGTTTTATATTTTAGTTTGTTTGTTTTGCTTGTTTAGTGCTTGATAGGTAGTTTTATGCCTGGTCAGATTTCTCCTAGCTTTTCTTTTAATTGTTTTCCTTTTATCTTTATGATTTTCCTGTAATTGTTGATATATTTTATTTATTGCACCTTCCATTTTGTACAGGTCATTTAGTCTTGACGGAGATTAGTATCCTTTTTTTTGTGTACTTTTATGAATAAAATTAATAAATTCGAAATGTGTAAGTGGCAAAGTAATTGAACATAATTCTTTTTTTTGACAACTGGGACTGCTGTGTAGACTGGTGCAAGTCCCTATATACAATATTATTTAATATTCCAGAATATTAAATTTTCTGTGCTAACTTTGAAATGAGCTGTTGTTGTGTTGATTAATATAGAGAAGTGTGTTACCCTGAACATATCAGCTCAACTCTTTTTATGTGCTTCAAAATTAGCCTCATCACAAAAACTGAAAATTTCATTTTTTTAAAAATCTTGTGAATCATTGTTTTTTTTTGTTTTTTTGTTTTTTTTTTTATTGGCTTAAAATCGCAGACACAGAATTTTGAACCAATCTGGTTATAACAGATCCGATAGAACATTGCTCTGAAAAATAAAGGGATCATGTAACATATCAACTCCACTCTGTTTATGTCTCTGTGATTAGCCTCGCCACAAAAATTAAAAAATTTACTTTTAAAGAATCGTAGGAATCATTTTGTTTTTGTGTTTGTTTTTTTACTGGCTTAAAATCGGACACAGGGGATTTTGAACCAATCGGATTTTAAAATATCCGATAGAATAATGCTCTGGAATTAAAAGGATCATGTAGCATCAACTCAACTCTGTTTATGTACCTCTGATTAGCTTCACCTCAAAAATTATAAAAAAAAAATACTTTTATAGAATCTTGAGAACCATAAGTTGTTTTTTTTTTACTGGCTTCAAATCGCACGCAGGGGATTCTGGAACCCATCAGGGTTTAATAGTATGACGCCATTGGAATAAAGGAACCATATGATTGCTTTAAGAATACTAGTCATCACAGATGTAAATCAGGGGAATTGAAGCGCATTTTCCATGGAGTTGTTGTAAAATAATCTCTCTTTTTTTTTCTTTTTTTTTCTCATGCTTTGCTAGTGGTGCTAATTAAAAATAAAAAAATCTTATAATTTAAGTTCATGCTTAATAACCAATTAATAACACATCGATTTATCTATCTATATATATAAAAATAAGTTGTTTGTGTGTTGTGTGTTGACTGACGTCATGCATGTTTGTCGACTGACGTCATTATAAGGATTGAGCATTATGCCGTCATGAAGTTGTTTGTCGACTCACGTCATGTTTGTCGACTGACGAAATTACAGACCGGGACACAAATGACGACCGGGACACAGGGAATATAAATGACGACCGGGACACTCAAAGAGAAATTACAGACTGGGGCACCGGGACACAAATAACGACCGGGACACAGGGAATATAAATGACGACCGGGACACAGGGAATATAATTGACGACCGAGACAAAGGAGCACAACTACAACGGGGACGCCGGGGGGTACAGGGGGATATATTAATGACGACCGGGACACAGGTAATGTTCGATTAGCAATCACCATCAACAAAGCTCAAGGGCAATCATTAGAATAATGACGTATAGATCTGAATAGGGATTGTTTTTCCCATGGACAACCGGGACACAAATGACGACCGGGACACAGGGAATATAAATGACGACCGGGAACACTCAAAGAGAAATTACAGACCGGGACACCGGGACACAAATGACGACCGGGACACAGGAAATATAAATGACGACCGGGACACTCAAAAAGAAATTACAGACTGGGACACTGGGACACAAATGACGACCAGGACACAGGGAATATAAATGACGACCGGGACACAGGGACACAACTACAACGGGGACGCCGGGGGGCACAGGGGGGATATATAAATGACGATGGGGACACAGGGAATATTCGATTAGCAATCACCATCAACAAAGCTCAAGGGCAATCATTAGAATAATGAGGTATAGATCTGAATACGGATTGTTTTTCCCATGGACAATTATATGTTGCATGTTCAAGAGTCGGTAAACCTGACAATCTATTTATATGCACAGACAATGGGACAGCGAAGAATGTTGTATATTCGCAAGTTTTATGTAGTATAATATATATATATATATATATATATATATATATATATATATATATATATATATATATATATATATATATATATATATATATAGCTATCTATGTTCACAGGTGGGACACAGGGACACAACTACAATGGCGCGTAACAACTTACGCGCGCGGGGGGGCTTGGGGGGCGCGAGGCGCCCCCACCAACTAGGTGTTGCTTATAATTTCACAAAGACTCACAGGAGAATCAGTCAGATTTTAAAAGAAGGGTCATTTTGCCCCCTTTTTTGACAAACGCTTAAGGAATATTCTTATTGGCTTCCAAACATACATAACAGGGCTAAAAGCTGTAAGTTTCTAGTTTTCCTGAGATTTAGAAATTTCCCGCATTTGTAATTTTTGAAGGAACACTGAACTACAAGAGACCTATTTAGGGGGGAAAATTGTCCGTCCTTAGTTATAAGTAATGGTTAGAAATTTGCTTAAAAGAGGTGGTACAAACAAAAATAGAATGGCTTCCGGGTTTGGAAAGTGCCTTTTACCCCTGCCTGGTTTTCTATTGAATAAAGACCTGGTCTTAAGTGAGGATAATATTCAAACTGCAAGTTAATTTGTAAAGATTTAAGATAACTTATATGAATAATAAATTGACTAACTTATAGGTGACAACGCTGGTTAATAGCAAAGGGCCCTCAAAAAAGAAGAAAGGAAGAAGTAAAAGGGCTCATATACTTGTAGCTGCTGTTGAGAAGGCAACCCAAAATTTTATCGAAAGAGGGGAACAAATTGCATATGAAAATCCAGATATTAAGCAAGAGATGCTTGTGGCTGTAGAGGAAGTCAGAAAAACAGGTATTTCGACTTCGTTTTCCTTCTTGTTAGTTTCAGTTTTAAGAGGGTTTTGTTTCTTTTGGGTTACACAACTTAATGCCGATTTTTTTTTTTCGCCTTTATACCTCTCTAAATGGCTTACCGTATTCGCTTTGATTCTTTATAGGGCGGAGGGGATCTAAAAACTGTCTTAAATTGTTTTCATTTTGCCACCTTGAAGTTTGTTCTTCTTTCTTTTTTAGTACTTATTAGATAAAATTTGAAATGATAGTATGCCCATGGGCATAGGGAGGGGGCAGCTGCCCCCCCTAAAACTTCAAATTTAAATTAGATATTAACGAGAACTTTTCATACTTTGCAATTTTTCTGTTGGATATTTCACTGTTACATGGTTGAAAAAGCTGGAAATAAACAAAAGTTTCTAAATATTTTCTTCGATATCGTTATTCAATATTGATTTTTGGTCCGATATTACCTACCCACAGTCGGTAGGTTTTGACTTTTTTAATTCTCCGGGAATTGATTCAAGTGATAAGACGTTGATGAGTACACCAAAGTAAAGGTAACTCATTCAATACCCTCCTTGAAAAAGACAATTAGACATACTCCACCGCTTTTCCACCTGGATGCCTCTCTATCCAAGTGGTCAAAAGTGCTGAACCTGGGCCACCTGTTACTGGTTCAGCCGTTTCTGGCTTACGTTCGGCCGCCTGACAAAAAAAAAAAAAACAGAAAAGTGGCCAGGGAAACATTGAACTTTTTGTTTCGGCAACAAAATTATGAAAGAATAGTGTTAGTATAAAAAACGACGAAATAAATTTCAGTAAGGTTTAAAAGAACTAAAGAGTATTAATTTCAAATTATAAATAGACTGATCAACACCAAAAGTAAGCCGCTCTGCTATTCCTTATGTTCCACCTGTTAGTGCTTGCAGTTTAATTTCAACTTCTGTCTTTAAGACACTATCTGTCTCGTCAGTTAGCGCAAAGTCTTACTCCAGTCTCCTTCAGAAAGTGGACCTTAAGTTCTTCAGCTGCTTCTTTTTTGGTAGTGATAATACAGTGAACAGGATTACCTTTCTTGCTCTTCAGCTCAATCAGAATGTAATCACCAGCCTTGACTTTCTTAGTGTCAAATTGGAAGTTGCTGGTAGGGGGCTTGTTTTCAAAGTCCATACTGGAGTCTGAAGAGTTGTTGTATAAAAGATCATCTACGGCAGAATCGTCAATCCAACCGCAACCCTTGTTACGAGAAGCTTGCCTTTTGCTTGTTAGCCTTTTTACTTCTCTGACTTTCTCCCTTTCCAGCACTAGGGCTTTTAGGGCTTTCTTGGCAGATACAGCTTTTATCTCAGCAGTAATGCGCTCTGTCACAGGGGTGTCAGTGAGCACTTCTGACTTTTTCATACTTTATCCTTGTTGATTTTTTGTGTTGAGCCTTATTGAAAGGGGTTCGCATGGACGATCTCTTTTAACGAATCATCTGATGATCTTTGCTTCTGACTTTTTCATACTTTATCCTTGTTGATTTTTTGTGTTGAGCCTTATTGAAAGGGGTTCGCATGGACGATCTCTTTTAACGAATCATCTGATGATCTTTGCTTCTCATTTAGAGACAGAACGTATGATGTGTCCGTAAAGAAGGAGTCTAAATGTTACACAGGACTTGCGCTGAACATAGAAACTTCCCTGGTAAGTGCTTCACTATATGTGGTAGGCACTCTGTCTGAGACATATGACGAAAGGAACTCATAATCCTTGAAGACATCTCTGTTGGTGGGGTAGACCTCACTTACTCTGACACTGATTATAGAAAGAAACAAAGAAAGAAAAAGTTTATTTGAGCCCTACGGCCATACACAACATGATTTAATGATACAACACTGCACAGAACACACACTCAATATAAAACAATACTTGTTTTCATTCGCTCGGGCTCGACTGAGCCTCTCCCGCCTTTTCCACATATCGTGCCATTTTGTATATGGTTCCAGGCTTCGAAGACCTCAGGATATCAGAAAGTAGCACCAACCGATGGTTTCTCAAATTTCATCCCTAAGACTTTCAAGCTTCTGGCACTCCATGAGGAAATGGGCTAATTTACTATCCTCTTTTCCGCAATACCCACACTTACCATTTGTGCCCTCATTTTTATTTAATCTCTGTTCCCTATGTACTGGAAGGCAATTTCCCCTCAACTGGATCCATGATTTTAAATATTTAAAAGGTAAATTTAACTTAAAATAATATTCTTCCCCAAAAATTTCTTTTACATTACTGTAATCTTTCAGTGTTTCCGACAAGCGTACTAAACAACCCCACTCTTGAATCTCTTGGTCTTTGAATCTCTGCATAATTTCTGGAAGGCATTGTGTATTTCCAGGTCCGTTTCCTTCCATCCACAAATGAGAGAAACCTAATTTGTCAAGAGATTTCTTGATTTGTTGAGTCCAAGTAGTTTTCCTATTAATTCGAAGCAAATCATTATAAGCTTGTTTAGCCAATGGGTCCTCAGGAAGTTGAGTTAATATCAGCCAAAACTTAAATACTTGATAAAGCCGGTGCCGTTTCAGTGAGAAGACGCCGAAGTCTTCTTTGATTAGCTGGTTATCTGTTGTCTGGTGCAGCCCGAAAAGTCTTTTGTAGTATCTAAACTGGACTGATTCTAGCTTCTCCGCGGCCTCCAGGCCCCATAGCTCAGCTCCGTAATGGATTGCCGGTTTAATTTTCGAATCAAATATTTGCTTAAACATTTTTTATGACTTCGACTTTTTCACTAGGTCATTACGTAATATTGCACCCATGCTGCTTTCCCTCCCTTTGACATTTCGCTCACATGTTCCTTCCAATTGCAGTTAGGTGTCAGGGTAAATCCCAGATATTTTGTCTTTTCCACTACCTTAATCTCTTGTCCTTTGAACCGAAATTTCTCATTCTCAACTAAATTTGTTCTTCCTCCTTTATTGAGGATCATTATCTCCGCCTTCCCGAGGTTTAGACGTAGTTTCTTCGATTCAAGGTATTCTGCCATCAGGTCAATTAAAATTTGTAGTTCACGAGCTGTTTTCGCTACTAATGCCATGTCGTCGGCGAATAGCAGAGCCGAAATCATTCTGTTGCTGAGCTTAACGGTTGGGGCCCATCTTTTCTCCAAGAATTCTACAATGTCGTTTATGAGTATTCCGAATAGCCGAGGTGGCAGAGCACTTCCTTGTTTCACACCTCTTGTCTGTTCAAATATCCTTGAAACTCCTTTTCCAAACACTCTAACGACTGCTTTAGTACTTCCATGCATATTAGCTACCAGCTGTGCAAAATGACCTGGTAGTCCAATTTTAATTAATTCCATTATCAGTAATTCCCTATCCATGCTATCGAAAGCTTTTTGGAGGTCTACGAAAGCCATGTAAAATTTATTTTTTCCTCTTCCATATTTTTCAGAAAGGACATGCAGTACAAACATTCTGTCCGCTGTATTGTATCCGGCCCGGGAGCCTTCTTGCTCTTCTTTAATTTTTTTGTACACTTCAAGCTATTTTGACCGTCTCACATCAATAATTTTTCAAATATTTTACTCATCGTTGGTATTGGTATTAGGGATATGGGTCCATAGTTGGAGTGTTCCTCCGCATTTCCCTTTTTGAAAAGCGGCAAAATTACTGACGTCTTCCATGCTTCGGGCCTTCTACATGTGCTAACAATTGCATTGAAGATAAGGACCATTATGGGAACGAATGACAGTGCAAACTTCTTATAAACCATAATAGGGATTCCATCCAGCCCCGGCGCTGTGCCCCCTTTCTGATTCTTCAAAATGTTTTTTGTGTCCTCCTCTGTTGTTTCCTCCAGCAAACTGTAGTGCACTCCAAGGGGTGCTGATACAGCACTCCAAGGGGTGCTGTATCGTTTCCTATTTCAAAATATGATGGCCATGTTTCTGGTTCCGGGAATTTTTGTTGGGTAGCTTATCTTTCTCAGGGTCTTGAATTTTCCTCCAAAATACTTTCATGTCATTCATTTTAAAACTCTCCGATAATTTTTTTATATCCCTTATTTCCGCTTCTCTTTTTTTCTGTTTCAATAACCGTTTATAATCTCGCCGCATAGCTTTTATCTGGAGAACTACTGTCACTTTTAGGGGGCTCCCTTTGAGGGCCTTCACTTTTTCTACTATTTGCATCAATTCTTTTTTCCTTGCTAAACATTCATCATCAAAAAATTCCGTTCGCTCGCTCTCAGGGGACACTTTAGGCGTTATTTCATGAATAATTCCGTTTAGCCCGTCGATCATCTGATCGACTGGTAATTTACCTTCTTTCAAGACCTTCAGTTCTTCTTGAACCTTCCTATCAAGTAATCTTTCTTCCATTTTGTGTATTTCTGATTTCAACATTTCTCTTTTTAAAATTTCTTTTTTCTGGAAATTTCTTCTATGCTGTGTTTGCAGAACATTTGTCGGAAACTTTTGCAAGATTTCTATTGAAACTGGGAAATGATCTGAACCTACAAATGGGAGAACTTCTACATTTCTAACATCCATCGCGAGGGAAACGTCCACCAGTACATAATCAATAACACTCCCTTTCGCACCCGTAAAACACGTAAAGTCCCCCTTACCCTTATCTTTCCCAAACCTCCCATTCCCTATAACTAGCGCATTTTCTCCACAAAAATCCAAAAGCCTTTTCCCCCAAATATTCAACTTCCTACCTTCATCCATGCTACTTCTTGTAATCCCGTAAGCTTTCGGAGCTGGAACCACTTCCTCACAAATCACTGTATCCACTACTTCTCTTTTCACGCTGGTGTGCACGTTAAAGTCTCCTAATAGCACTAAATTATAGTCGTGGGATTTAAATTTTATTTCTTCAATCTCTTTTTCCAGAATATCCCAAGTATTTTCATATGTGTAGGAACTGTTCTGTGGTGGTAAGTAAACTGATCTGATCACTATCTGCTGTCTTTCAGAAAAAAAACTTTGACCCAAATTATCATTTCCGACTTGCTACTTAATCTATGGTATTTCGACACACTTTTACACTTTAGCATGACAATAACACCCCCGTAATATCTTCTATTCGACGACTCTCTTCTTGACACTTTTTCTACATAAAATCTGTCAAACAGTAGCGTTTTGTTGGGTCATGCCAAGTATCCACTAAACACACAACGTCAAATGCACTCACGTCTTCCGATACTTGCTTATATTTGTTCTTTAGCCCCTAGATGTTCCATATGATCATTTTCATAGTTTGGGCATGGCCGTCGGCATGCTAGTTCGAGTCTTCTATATTTTCATCGTACCGGTCCCTGGTTGGGTCTGGATAATTGATCCTGTAGTAGTCTGCTGTGCTTCTGCCTCTTCTGACATTGGGGCTTTCGTATCTCGGACCTCCGCTGTTTTCGTGCGCGTTCCAAATTGGCTCTCTCTGTGGTCTTTGTGCACGATTATTCATCCTATTGCATTCTTCCGGGCTGATCATCTGATCCGCTTTCCTGGCGGGCTTAGGCCTCGGGTTCAACCCAGATGGTCCAGCAGTTACTTCTGTAGCACCGGTCTGACTGTTCAGTTCCTGGTGAATTTCGGCGGTGATTACCGCGTTTACTACTGTCTGGGCCGAGGAGGCACTATCCATTGAGCTCCGAGAGTCACTTCGACCACGGGGGGACCTAAACCTAGTTGTATTTTTTCGGGTGACCTCTTTCACTTTTTTTTACTCTCTTCATCATAAACCAAGAGAGTTCCATCGGCAAAAAGTTTTGTTCCCCGTAATCTGACGGGTTTTCCCTTTTCAATTGCTTGGTTCATGACTATTCTTAAGTGGCTTTGTGCATTCCTTTCCTCCAATGTGTAGTCCGGGGTCACAGACACTCCGTCGTTCCGAAACGTACGGCCGCTTTTCAGAATAAAGTTTCGGGTGTCGGCGCACTGTAGTTTTAGCAAAATTGCTCCTGACCTCATCCGGAAAACATCCTTTACCTCGCTATGATGGAGCTCCAAAGACGAAATTCGGGTATTCAGATACAACAACACTTCTTCTTTAAGCGTAGGTAGTGGTGGGTCTCTCTGTCGTAAGTTGTAAATAATCAAGTTTTTTCTCTTCGCATCGGTTTTTATATACTGAATACGGCGGTTTGCTTCACTAAGCTCTTTCCTCGTTACTACAAGTTCTTGACTAAGCCTTTGGTTTTCTGCATTAATTTGTGTCAACTGTCCTTTAATGAAGCTTATGTCTGTCATCACTTGTGGCAATAAGCCGAGTTTTGCGTTAATCTGATCAAGCACTGACTGTGGTGCGCCTTCCCCCGCCACATTGTGAAAGACCGCCAAAAATTGCTCTTGTCAGCCCAACAATACTCCAACTCCTCTTCCGATAATCAAAATCCGAAATCAGACTGTTTAGTCGTAATCTCGTGCCAAATCGTATTCCTTAATTATGAGTCAAACAATCAGTCCAGTTTCATTTTTAAATCTGTATGCTCTCACTATGATTTTCACTTGCTTGGTTAATACCAAGTGCCATGACAGTTAAAAGTACAACACCATTATTTTTAGCTAGATAAAGTAATTCAGTGGTGTATAGGCTGATCTGGTCGTCTATTTTCAGAAGTACATGTGATTGTTTGGAGGGTTTGATTTGATTGATAAAATGCTGCAATTAAAGCAAAAATTGGAGGCACTCATCCAGGCAGAAGTATTTGCTAAGCCAATCGTGATGGCTCCTGATAAAGTTCCCTTGAATAAAATATCCGGATACTGTTTCCGGGGGAAATAAGTAGAGGAGGGACTGTGGTCCCAATGTATTCACACCAGCACAAATCGTGGTCAACTGACCTCTTTCTTCTGACGTGACCTCCCTACTTACTTCTGGTTTCGCTGTGCAATAATTTTACCAGGCTTGTGGATGCTTTTCAGACCCAATTCATCAACATTCCAAATGTCTTGTAGTTTGAACGTGTGTTTATCTAGGCCTCGCTCCAGGTTGTCAAAGAAAGCTCCTACAGTGAGACAGTTGAAAGAAGATGCCGTCCTAAGCTTGTACCTTCTGGCGTTCATAGTTTTAGGGCCATCCATAAAATCATGGTACCAATCTTCTCCTGCAATTCCACCATTGCCTCCGCTACCTTTGCATTTTCAGTTATCCAGTACTTTTATACTCTTTGTGTAGGCAAGTTTTCGTACTTCCAGGGCATTACAGTCAAAATGCAGATCAGCTTTCTTATAATGAGATCGATTTCATGACGTTTTCTCATAATCTCAAAATCATGATCGTTTTCTCATAAGTTTTTAGTCTTTGTTCTTGTTCCCCTGTAGATATTTATCATGTGTTGTAACAGGATGTAAAGAAACTTAGGTCTAGACTTTGTAGAAGGATATTGAGCTTCTCGATCTTTTTCATGTGGTGTTGCATCGTTCTTCTGAAGCCAATATAGATTACATGTTCCTTTTCCATGTCATTCTATCTAAAGCCCCCTCTTCAAACCTTCCCAAAAAGTTTCAGTTTCTCTTAAATCTTTTCTTATAGCTCTTCCCTCCCAATTCAGGGACAAACAGCTTTTATTTTGCCCTTTGTGGGCCAAAAAGGATGAACTTCGTCAATTTGTCATCTTTCATCCACAGAACCTGTCTTAACCACCTCAGCCTTTTTCTCCTTACAGCCCTACAAAGTGAGAGAAAACTACATTTTCCGTGCCGCTTAATTTTTTGAAATACGGTCAGTTAGACGGGTACCCCAAAAAATCCTTAGAAAATTTCTCTGGAAAACAGAAGCTTAAAGAAATATGTGGCTAGAAGATTAGAAGAACTTTGGTCCAGACTTTGTAGAAGGATATTGAGCTTCTCAACTTTTTTCATGTGGTGTTGCATCGTTCTTCTAGGGACAGCCATGGCACTTGCAGAGAATCTGATTGACTTCTTGTCGACTAAGACAGAAAACACTGCTGTTTTCTTTTCTTCTGGCCCCCTCCCCCTTTCTTTATTTTTTTTTGTTTTTGTTTTGAGTATTTTATATTGAATGAAATTTATCAGGAAAAAATATAATTTCAGTTCACCTACTGGTCTGACAGGTTTTAACGATCGCCAAAATTAATCAAGTTCATATTTGAGCTTCCCTTCAACCGTAAAATATGCTGTTTACACAGCTTTTGCAAGCATAACACACTTTCAGAGACCTTGGCATGACATGCTGAGCCTACCCCGGGCATTGTGGTCGGACGTGGGGATTTGCCATCTGGCAGGATAAAAAAATTCTATCATGGCTTTTCTAGTATGCGTAATAAGGCATTGTCCTTCAGACAAAAATTGAACAAGATTTCAGATTTAATCACCATTAAACGTGATCCAATCTGATATTTTTGGTAAAAGTATTTATCAAGGCCAGATATTTTAAAAACATACAATGCCATCAGTCACAGCTTTTATAATCCACCAGAAGTGCCCATAGGTTTTCATATTGAGATTTTTTGTTTTGGCTAAACGTGGCTAATTTCGTCATCTTCAGCTGCCTTAATGAGACAGAAAAAGGAAAAAAGGACAGAAAATGAATTAAAGAAAAGGGAATGAGACAGAAAAAGTAAAAAAAAAAGATAGAAAATGGTGGTTAATAGGTTGAGATTATTTTTTTGGCTAATTCGTGGCTAATTTGGCTAATATCGTTATCTTCAGCTGCCTTAATGAGGCAGAAGAATTCAGCTCAAACACTGGGAATCGCCTTGCCAATACCTGCAGTTCAAAAAAACTAAACTTCAAAAATTGTTAGGTAAGTTTTATCTGTATTCAGATAACCTTAAAGAAATATAGGATCTGCCGTTCTGACGTCGTCGTAATCATTGTAACAGTTACCGCTGAGGTGGCAAGCGGTTGAACTGGAGACGAAACATGGGTTTCCCATATCAAGCCCAAAATGAGCCAACCGAAGATGGAATGGAAACAAACGATGTCTCTTAAAAATTTGGAGGCAGAACACTCTCTCCCAGCGGTGTCGGTGTTTTAGAATAGGCTTTTTTTTTTTTTTTTTTTTTTTTTTTTCTTTTTTTTTGTCGACTTCATGCAACGAGGAACCACTATCAATGCTGAAGCATACTGCCTAACCCTTAGAAAGCTCCGCAGAGCGATTAAACAAACAAAAAATGGCATGCTTACAAAGGGAATTTTCCTTCTTCATCACAATGCAAGACCTCACACTGCTAGTCAGATCCACAATTTTTTTTGACAGTTTAGGCTGGTAGTCTTAGACCGCCTGCCCACCATACAGTCCTGATCTTACGCCGAGTGATTACCGACTATTTCTCGAACCCAAGCAACACCTCAGTGGCAACCGTTACAATGATGATGACGACGTAAAAACGGAAGTGGATTCTCGGTTGTCGCAATAGGTGGCAAGTTTTTATACAGAGGCCACTTTTAAATTAGTTGAGAGGTATGATAAGTGTCATAACGAACTTGGCAACTATGCTGTAAAATAGAGTATTCTCGAACCCAAGCAACACCTCAGTGGCAACCATTACAATGATGATGACGACGTAAAAACGGAAGTGGATTCTCGGTTGTCGCAATAGGTGGCAAGTTTTTATACAGAGGCCACTTTTGAATTAGTTGAGAGGTATGTTAAGTGTTACAACGAACTTGGCAACTATGCTGTAAAATAGAGTATTCTCGAACCCAAGCAACACCTCAGTGGCAACCATTACAATGATGATGACGACGTAAAAACGGAAGTGGATTCTCGGTTGTCGCAATAGGTGGCAAGTTTTTATACAGAGGCCACTTTTAAATTAGTTGAGAGGTATGATAAGTGTTACAACGAACTTGGCAACTATGCTGTAAAATAGAGTATTCTCGAACCCAAGCAACACCTCAGTGGCAACCATTACAATGATGATGACGACGTAAAAACGGAAGTGGATTCTCGGTTGTCGCAATAGGTGGCAAGTTTTTATACAGAGGCCACTTTTGAATTAGTTGAGAGGTATGATAAGTGTTACAACGAACTTGGCAACTATGCTGTAAAATAGAGTATTCTCGAACCCAAGCAACACCTCAGTGGCAACCATTACAATGATGATGACGACGTAAAAACGGAAGTGGATTCTCGGTTGTCGCAATAGGTGGCAAGTTTTTATACAGAGGCCACTTTTAAATTAGTTGAGAGGTATGATAAGTGTTACAACGAACTTGGCAACTATGCTGTAAAATAGAGTATTCTCGAACCCAAGCAACACCTCAGTGGCAACCATTACAATGATGATGACGACGTAAAAACGGAAGTGGATTCTCGGTTGTCGCAATAGGTGGCAAGTTTTTATACAGAGGCCACTTTTGAATTAGTTGAGAGGTATGTTAAGTGTTACAACGAACTTGGCAACTATGCTGTAAAATAGAGTATTCTCGAACCCAAGCAACACCTCAGTGGCAACCATTACAATGATGATGACGACGTAAAAACGGAAGTGGATTCTCGGTTGTCGCAATAGGTGGCAAGTTTTTATACAGAGGCCACTTTTGAATTAGTTGAGAGGTATGATAAGTGTTACAACGAACTTGGCAACTATGCTGTAGAATATAGTAAAGTATGCACTTTCTGAAAATAAATTTACTTTTTGAAATAGTCTTTCGTTGTGTACTAATGTTCAGACAGACCTCACTTAAAAAGCACGCCTCGTAACTAGGGAAGGATTAGAGTTATGGACGTAGAGCATCATCCAGGGCCCTAATTTAGACTGTGGATAGTTTCCTGAAAGTTTCACTAACCTAGCCTAACTTGTTTTTAAGATAAGAAATAGCTCCTTAGAACCTTTTTTTTTTAATTTCTTCCAAAATAGTGCTCAAGGGACCTTCATAAAACTGAAGACAAAATATCTTTTGTATTTCTCCTTGAAGATTTTAGTTGTACTCTATCTTGCATGTTTGAACAAAAGCCAACAACTTGTGAATCTCGGCTACCAATTTTTTGTGGTCCCTCTCTTTCTTCTTCTTCTCTCTCTCTCCTCTTACTCCCTCCCTATCTTCCTTTTTTCTTGGTTTTTGAAGTCCTTTATTTCTGTTAATAAACCTCAGTTTAGATTGTTTACTAATTGATTATAGTTTATCTTGCCCAAGTTGAAACTGCTTTGTTTTGATTACAAGTTTCTTCAAATCAACTGATTTCTTATATTCAGGCGAGGTTATGAGCATTTCTTCGAGGGAATTTGCAGAAGACCCATGTTCGTCCCTGAAGCGTGGCAATATGGTCCGTGCTGCTCGCAGTCTCTTGTCCGCTGTAACAAGACTACTTATTTTGGCTGATATGGTTGATGTTCATCGCCTGCTTAAATCTCTTCGTGTGGTATGCTATTGTCACAGTTTTTGCTTAATTTACTGAAAGTAGTAATGACATCAATACACCCCCCCCCCCTGGACCACTTTTAGGTCTATTCTTGAAAACTATTATTTGGGAACATTTTTCTCTCGGTTACTTCAAAATTCCGTAGTTTCTTGGGAAGTGCTGTCGTGTTAAATAACAATTTAAATTGAAATAATGGGAAATTTGTCGAAGAGATTGAAATTTGTTTAAATACGATCTTTAAAACTAGAATTAAAATAGTCCCAGAATCATTAATTCAGCGAAGATCAACCAGGACTGAAGATAAAACTAGACCATCACAATAATGAATTGTAAGGTTTCGTTGTTTTTTTTTTTTTTTTTTTTTTTTTATTCTAGTTTTAGTTTTAAAGAGTTTGAGAGAGTAAAAACGGGTATAGTTTAAATAAAGCAGTAGAATAAAAAGAAAAAACTGAATAATATAAATCGGAATATATCCACTCCATGTCCGAGAGCGTTTGTCAACGGGGGAAAAAAATTTGCAATTTTAATCATGGGAGATTACCTGGGGTTTTTGTAAGTTCTGTCGAATAAATATAGTATTTCTTCTTTGCTACATCTCATTGCCAAAATGAAATTATACGGGAATCTTTTTTTTTACAATCATGATAAATTGTACTTAGTGTTTAGTGTTAGTGTTTGTTAGTGTGCTAGTGTGTTAGTGTGTTAGTGTTTGTACAGCACTAGCGGTAACTACGTTAGCTATTTTTATCAATTGAATTTTGAATGTTATTATAGAATATATTACTGTATATTTTCATTGTTTTGGAAACGTATATTTTCAGTTCTTCAAATTCTTGGGTATTCTGTTTTGGAATGATGGAGGAGTGACCGATTAGGATTACTAGGATGTTTTTGTCCTTGAAAATTGCTCATAAATATAAGGAAGAAAGAAGTGTAAAAAAAGGACGTTTGTCTACGTTGTTTACTACGTTTGTTCTCCTACGATTTGTTTTTTTTTTTTTTTTTTAAAGAATAGGCCTTTTGGAAACATAAATACGTGCAAACAGACAAATCTGTTTCGAGTCTGTTTAAGCTTGTGATCGCTTTATTCTGTAATACTGACTGCTCCAGTCCCTTGTTGTCGCCATCAAAATTGACTGTCACGGGCGTCACTTGCAGACCTCGTATTTGGAGGATGTAAAAACCTTACCTTGTCATTTAAAAACAAGAGAAAGATCATTGATAAGGGGAGTTTTAGACAAAAAATTATAGGGTTTTATTCAACACTTCAACCCTTGGTCAACTAAATCTCATGCTGATTTTTATTAACAGGTTGAAGATGATCTGGCAAAGCTGCGAGGTGCTAGTTCTCAAGCAGAACTTATTGACGGGATCCAAAGTTTTGGAAGGAATGCAAGTGACTTAATGTCTCAAGCAGCTAAGCGACAACAGGAGCTGAAGGATCCGATGCTTCGTGATGACTTGGCTGCTGCCAGAGCTGTTCTCAAGAAACACTCTATGATGCTTCTTACTGCTTCAAAGGTATTTAAGATCAAGTTCTTACAAAAAAAAAATTCTTGATATAATAAATTCTGTAAACTAATGTCATGAGTTTTCTGTAAGCCGTCACCTGGTTTTAGGTGGGTTCGGACTTTTGATCCTGTGCCAGACTTGATGTCTTTCGATGATTTCACTTTCATGTCACTTTTTCTTTCTATTTGATCTCTGTGTCAGCTTCAAATTTTGGCCATGAAAAAAAATCCTTATTTCAAACTGTGTGTTCTTATTTCTCATAATATCGAAAAAAGAAAACATAAATGACCATCATAATCAAGATTACTGAAAAAAAACAAAGAATGTACAATTGACGAATTAATATGTACACTGATTTTTATGCCTGAAAGTCTTGATAATTTTGAATGTATTAAAGCTAAAAAAGGGAAAACATCTAGAATGTATTTTGTTTTCAGTAAAGTGCAAATTATGTTCCAGTCTTCAGAAAACACGGGGACGTTAGCCCTGTACCTCCTAGTTTATGCTCGTTTTGAGTTTCACGCAATTATTTGTTGTAATTTTATGTCCGTTTTAGGTTTCATCTATTTATTGTGGCTACAGTCTTACAGCTTCAAAGGTATTTAAAATCAGGTTCTTACAAAAAAAATATTCTTGATATAATTTAACTAATATTATAAATAGTAATTATTTTATTTAACTAATAGATTTTGAAGGGCGGGAGGTTTTTGGTGTTTTTTTTTTGCAGTGGGGTGGGGTCTGAAACTGGTAAAAAACATTTAATGGAACCATTTTGTTGCATTGTGTTCATGTGTATGTGTTGTTGTTTTTTTATATATAAGATAGGTTAGGTGGATAATCATGAGTTGTTATTTAGATATTTATTTATAATATAGAAATCATAACATGAATTTACAGCACAAGTCCTTAGGAGTTTCTTTTCGCTGCAAAAATTTATTAGTGGTGTCATTTTCATTTATGTGTATATTTTGGATAAAAATAAAACCTATCTACCTACCTAATAAGTTCCATAAACTAATATCATGAGTTGTCTGTAAGCCGACACCTGGTTTAAGCTGGGTTCTGACTTTCGATACCAGATTTCATGTCACTCGATGATGAATCTGGAAATAAGTCGGCCTAAACGGAGCGAAGTCTTGGATATGTGCCAAGACTACCGCACTGAATGCTCTTACCAAAATTATAACTACTAAATATACATTGGACCAGTTAGTAACCGTGCCACGAACGTTTAAATAAGCTAGAAACATCGGTACACAAACCAAGATTATGATAATGTAACATTACTTATTTGAAATACCTCTGGCTCTAATTTATATAGCCTCTAATAACCTCTTGTTCTCCAACAGTCTCTTATTAGGCTCTAATTTAAAATACCCTCTAATAACCTCAAATAATCTCCAAGAGGCAACATAATCTCTGGCTTTGTGGAACGAGCTTCATTTTGCTGCATAGAATTCGTCATCATAAGGGTTTAGAAAGCCTCTTCTATTTGATAGAAGCTAAGTATGAAAACTTAAAATAATCTCGATGATGAATCTCCCCATACTGTTGCCAGAGTTGTTCTCTAAAGCACACAAATAGCTGTTCCCCCTAAGACCACACAAATCAAAATAATGTTTAAACACGGGCTGGTTTTTATGCAGTTAAAAAATCAATA
Source organism: Artemia franciscana (assembly GCF_032884065.1). Lineage (NCBI taxonomy): Eukaryota > Metazoa > Arthropoda > Branchiopoda > Anostraca > Artemiidae > Artemia > Artemia franciscana. The sequence goes on from NC_088881.1 coordinate 32,306,782, forward strand.
TAAATAAACATTAACTTATTCATATCTAATATGGCCTAAGTTTATATATAACACATAGCCACAAATCGTGGTGGCCATGACTGGCCACCAGCACTGTACACTCGAAAAGCATAACTGATTCTATATTAAGTATGTACACTTTTATAGGCAAGCCTGTGACTTTAACTTAGAAAACAAAGATAATTCATGGAAAAAAATTGTGCTTGGGTCCAACTCCCACGCCTGAAGCGATCTTTTCGATAAATTATTTCTAATTAAGAAATATGAGAAAATTTTTGCTTTAATTGAACATATAATCGAGATAGTGACGTCGATGACCAGTTTAGCTTGTCTCACCCTGAGTAATCATGATTGAATCCCCCCCCCCCCCTTCCTTCGGGTTAACACTGTTTTTTTTTTTCACCAGAGAATATCTAGAACCCAGGATTATCCCGGGTTCTAGAGATATTCCTTACCAAGAAGCACTCATTACACTACACACTCAGTGCCCAGAACAAAGATTGTGTGATCTTATCATGAGGTTTGGAAAAGCATTGCTTTTAGACCCAGCATTACAGTAGAACATGACAGTAGAACCCGACAGAAGTCCAAATTGATTCCTATACGTGCACAGACTAACCCATATTATAATTCATCTTTGCCTTTTTTTACGTCTATGTTTAACAGTGCATAACTTTTGTTTTTAATGTTTTTGCAACTGCATATTAGCCAAGAGCTACGAAAGTTGTTTAATAAACCGTTCTCTCTCTCCCTCTCTTTCTGATGATCAGACAGATAGATAGATAATTTTTATTTGCAACAATTAAATAAATAAATATGACAAACCAGTGCACATGCCTGGTGGCATACTTTGGCACTGACAATGTTACATACTTTAGCTCTGATACAATAAAAATAAAAATAAATCAAGCCAAAGTAAATACAAGCCTACAGCATCAACATAAATATTCAAAAAATAAACACAAAAAAATCCCCACAATGCATTAAACAAAAATAACCTAATTATTTGTTATTTGTTTAAATATTTGAAAACCCGTCATAACTTACATATAAATCCGTCATACCTCTAATCCTCGCACCCAATAATTTTGACAAATTTCAACTTCGCGATTATGTTTTGCAATTTTTTAATAAATATTAAGTTCATTATTTCTGAAAAAATTATTTTATCTCTGCGTCGTATTTTTTTTTTTTTTTTAATTTTAAAAACTCTCGCTTATTGCTACATTCTCGTACTGATACTGGAATTGAGTTCCAAATGTTTGACCCAGTATGACGGATGCTGAAACCTGCTTTTGACGTAGGACGAAATTCACACGAAAAATCTGAACGATGAGTGGTTGGATAATTATGAAATTGGGAATTAGTTGAAAAAATACCAGAGAAATTTGAAGGTAAACTATTGTATAAATAATCATGACAAATATTAGAAATAGAAATTGCATGAAGTTGATCCAAAGAATATATTCCTGAATTCCCATATAAGTGTCTAACTGAAGATCCATACTCAACATTAAAAAGAATTCTCGTTGCTTTATTCTGGAGTATTTGGAGAGATTTAAATACAGACGGAAAAGTAGAAGCCCAAACAGAAATACAATAAAGAAAATATGTGAAATACATATAGTATTATATATGGCATATATAACAATCGAAATTTCTTGTCTTTTTTGATTTTAAGGTTGAAGAGTTAAGTTCTTTATATCCAACATCAGAAGCTCAGCTTCAGTTTTGGATTGTGCCGAATTTAGTAAATAAATTCATTCTTTCAAGTACGCAAAAGTGCCATTTCCTATACATCTTGATCATTCCGCGTATTTTTAAAAATAACAATCATAACAATGATATCAAAAATCATATACCATTTGATTTGCTTTCTGGATATCCTTTTGGGTCGTAGGCTAATTGCTAAACTTTTTAGCAATCTCCGTAGCAAGCCCCTGAATCAGCTTTGTATATGATGTCCTGTAGTCTGCTTGTTCTAAGAGGCATTAAAGTTCACTTCCTAATATATTTATTTTCCTAAGTTTTTATGGAGTGCGTCTGCTGTTCCCTGAAAGATAAATTTTTTCATTCAATGCATGCGACCCGCCTACTTTATTTGCTTCAATCATACCATCTTCCAATTCGTAAAAATTGAGAGAGAAAAAACGGGTTTAATTTCAATAAAGACACAAAAAATTATTAAATACAATATTTTATTAACTATATTAAAATTAAAATATAATTAAAAGTAATTAAATAGATAAAAAACAAGAAAATCTTTAAATAAGCTTGTCACTAATAGTGACAAACGTAGTGACATGCTTTTGTCGGTGATTAGTCAGACGATTACCGGTTTTACAGTTCTGGAAGTGTTTAAAATGTGAGTTGTATTTAAAAAAAAAAAAAATTGTGTGTGTGTTCGGTGGTCGTTTTCTTTAGACGAGTTAACTCTTAAAAATTGTTCTTTTCCTGCAAATTTTTTTTTCCGTTGAAAAGGCTCCCGGACATGGAGACGCAATATTCAGATTTTTTTTCTTATTTAAACAATTGCTGTTGTCTTTTTATTTTGTTTTGTTCCATTGCTTTATTTAAATTGAAGCTGTTTTTTTACTTCAAAGTTTTACAAATGAAAAAGTATTAGATCTAAGAAATGATTTATTTTCCAATTTGATTGCTTTCCGAAGTCCTATTTAGAAACTTTTTCTTGATTCATTGTTCCACCTCTGTGCTGGAGACATTCCGTCTTTGAGGTTGTAATTCTTCGTTCGTCCTTGACCTTTAGTATATATAATTTTTGAAATTCTTTTAGGCTTTTGTTCGCCATCCAGAACTTGCTGCTGCCAAAGCCAATCGTGATTTTGTTTTAAAACAAGTTTGTGAGGCTGTTAATACGATATCTGACGTTGCACAGGGACGTCATCAGCAGAATAAACCTCGTTTTGAAGGACCTGGAGAACTTGCAGCAGCCTTGGATGACTTTGATGTAAGTCTTATTTGATCTGGTTTCATTTTAACTTCAATTTTCATTGAATTTCAATTTTCAATTTGCTTGAATCATTTGGAAACCATATGCTTGACACTGCAGCAATACAAATATTCATAGAAGACGGGTAAGCATTATTTTGGAAAGCATAGGTAAAGACCATAAGATGCGATTTTAAAATAAGAATCGATAAAATGGGAAAATCTTCATCAAAATTGTGGGGGGGGGAGGCACTTTGAGGTCCACTCTGTAAGAGATTGATGCATGACACAGCCTTGGATGACTTTGATGTAAGTCTAATTTGATCTGGTTTCATTTTAACTTCAATTTTACCTAATAGTGCACATCATATGAATTCAAGTAGAAAATATTATGACGTTAATAATCTGATTTTTTCGGTTTGTCCCCAATTAATGTTTAAAAAAAAATAACAGGCCGTCAAAAAAAGGCTCATATCTTTTTGCGAATTATATGAATTGCTTCGACATAACTTGAATGACCGTAGCCAAATTCCGGAGAATCAAACTTGAAGAGGTGAAAGAAGACCCTTCATAATTTGAAATTCTGCCAAATCTATCAATTTTGCAAAAAACGCTGTGCATGTAACTGAACCCAAGGCAACTCAACCACTGCAAATGAACCACTGTGCAACTGAATAATAAAATAATACTGTGCATCCCATTATTCTACAAGGCCATGGAGTCTTGTAGGGGTAGAAAGTTATTGTTGTCCATTTATTTTGATGTTAATAAACTGAACTGAACTGTAAATGAACCATCGTGCAACTAAACCCCGTATAACCGAACACCCCATGCAACTGAACCCTCGTGTAGCTGAACCACCATGAAACCGAACCCTCTTGTAACTATACCCTTGTGCAATAGAACCACTAAACTTAGTTTTTCAGTATTTTAAAAATATGAGACAATATCATTGGGTAAAACACAGGTTAGAATCTTTACATGTTGAACCTCTTTTGAATTGTTTGTTCTTCAAAGTCATGATAAAAACGCCTGTCAAGGTCATTCATAAAAAGCTCCATTTTATTTCCGGAAAAAAAAGATCAGATGTTACGCCATTAAAGCAGATTTATTTCTTTTTTTTCAGATGAATCAGACCTTTCTGAACGTTGAGTAATAAACATCTGTTTTGAAAATATTTGAACTCTGTAAATCTAGATAACGAATTTTGATCAGATGTCTTAAAGGAGATTGCAGCTGAAAAGGACATGGGAGGGGGACTGGATGCACTCCAGCGTTTTTTCAACGTTGTTCAACATGTCCTGAAAATTTTACCTTCGTACCCTCAGGTTTATACCCTCAGCTGTTCTTGAGACATTGCATATACGTCGTCTTGTGAAACTCGATGCACATAGTACCTTTCGATTTAGTTGAAGATGCTCCTAAACGTTTTCTGAACGGTGTGACGGCTGATACCATGAGCCATTCTAAATTTTGCTGGTCTTTTCTTTTCACAACCAATAAAGGAAAAAATGTTTTTTGGTTGTATTTTGCATTCTTCTTGACATTTCTTTAAAGTTTGACCTTAATATTCCATGTTTTTTTTTATTTCTAGGGCCAAACATACCCTCTTTTCTTGATTAAGGAAACCTTATATGTTAACAATAGGCAACTTGCATAATTGACAGCCCTTGCACTAGGGGCTGAGTTTGTAAACCCTGGAGGCATGATTATTTAAACTTTGAACTGTTTTAAATGAAATGACTATCTCAAAATTTGGATTAGATGTATTTTAGGAAAAATGAAGGTGGGGTGGAAGCCCTCCGATCACTTTTGACTCTAAAAAGTGTATTGGAATTTTTTAATTCCGATCGAATGAGCCCCCCCCCCCCCAAAGTTCACACAAAAACCTTTTCCATAAAATATTATTTGTTAACAATGAGAAACTAGCTTAGCTTAAACCCCTTGCCCCGGCAACTGCTGGTGGCGTTGCTAACCCCAGAGGCATGGTTATTTGACCTTTAGACTATTTTGAACAAAATGATTTTTTTTTTTTTTTGATCGGATGCCTTTTGGAAAAAATGGTGGTTAAGGGGGGGAGGCTGATTGTCCTCTGATTACATTTGATTCTTCAAAATTGAACTTGAACTTTCGATTTCCAGTCGAATGATTCTATTCGGAAGTTTGTACGACCATCCCTTATATAAAAACCTTGAATTTGAACAATAGATAACTTGCAATAACCTACATCCCTTGCCCGGGGACTGTGGTTGTTTTTTCAATCACGTTTATTTATCACATTTTATTATTCGGTTGGAAATTAAAAGTTTTAGTGCCCTTTATAAACGTCAAAAGTGATTGGAGGGTAGCTAGTCCCCCCCATAATTTCCCCCAACACATGATATACAAATTTTTTAGATAGCCATTTGGTTCAGTATGGTTGAAAGGTCCAGTAATTATGTCCTTGGAAATGTCCTCATCCCCCCCTCTCCCAGCCCTCAGGGCAATGACCGTAAGCTAGGCAATCCGTCCATTGTTTGCATATATTGTATGTTATTGGGAAAGATGAGCATGTTTGACCTTTGCTTTCAAAAAAGACGAAGAGCAAGAAGAAGGTGAGATTTTCAGAGAATGTTGAGAAGGACCGTTGAACTAAATTGAAGTACGAACATTGAGAGGGAAGTTGAAACAAATCAAAACATACTATGTGCATACACATAAATTGCTGATATAGGCGTATCAGTAATGTTTTTTGGAACGACTTTGTGTATCAAGATGAAACTCCTGGGGCATCATGAGGGATGCCCCAGACAAAGACAATATGAATGAAAGAATGAATGAACTTTATTACCCGTAAAAGTATAAAAAACACAAAGTACAGAGTATTATAAATAAACAAAAACGATAAACAGCGAAGAGAAAAAAAACAAATTCAAACTAGATATATACCTGCTACTACTGCTCCTACTACGACCTTTACTAGTACTGTTAAGGCTACGCAGATGAAAGTGAAAATTTGAAAGAATTTTGAGGGGGAATTTGAACCGCACTATGTGCGTGCAGGTTACTAATACTACTGCTACAACTGTTACTACCACTATTAATTCAGCACAACTACTGCTGCTAATTCTCCTACTAGCACCAGTACTCCGGACCTAGGAGTGCATAATGCCAGGGATGCAATAAATTACCACTGAGTGATTTTTTTTTCCTGACAAAAACTGGATTGATGTGATTTATCGTCAAAGTGCCAGGTGCACTCCGCCGCCACGCTGCCTATTCACGTAAAACTGACTTTGAAAAAACGCAGGAATTAAATGGTCAGATATCTGTCAGATATTGGAGATATCTGACAGATATTAGAGATATCTCCCAAAAATGGCAGCTGAGAGTTCGGTGTCACCCTCTCTTTCATCACTTTTGCCTCATCAGTTGTGTTTTACTCATTGCATTCAAGTTTAAGTGCCTTTTTAAGTGTAATTTGTCCATTGCTTACAGATACTATTTGTTATTGGGAAACCTACGAACATTTTTTCGTGTGGGAGTTATCTAAAGGGGGAGGATTGTCCATGGAAAGAAATTTTTTACGGGCGGGGAAGGTTTACGCATGCATTCCACTTCTCTACTTTCCTTACCCCTTCTCAACTAAACTAAAAGATAACAAAACTTCAATAAAATTCTCAAATTTGGTTTTCCAAATTTTCCGCAAAGGGGGATTTTCGAGATGAATGTTTTCCATGGGCAGGGGGGTGTATTTCAGTTGCAGGATGGTTCGGTCGCACGGCGGTTCAGTTACACGGGGGGTTGGTTAAAGGGGGTTGAGTTACACGAGGGTTCAGTTAAATGGAGGTCAGTTGTACGAAGGTTCAGTTGTAAGGTGGTTCAGTTGCTTGGAGTTCAGTTAGACGGTGGTTCAGTTGCAATGGAATGGTTCAGTTCCAGATAAATCTGTTTGTTTGTTTTTTCAACTGGTTACAATTACCGATAATCTTAATCTGTTCCTCATTTGAAAATTATTTCCTCGGATTCTTGTGTTGAACTCTGCTCAAAATGCTATATTCAGAAGCTTTTTTTTTTTTACCCAACTAAATACCAATGCAACTAAAAATATAACTTTTATTTTGAAGTTCTTTATTTTGAATAAATATTGGTAAATGGTGTACGTGAAATTTATGTACATAATGCGTACCTAAAATTGTAATTTATCAAATTGATAAATTGTTGTTTTTTTCAACTGGTTATGATTTCTGACTAACTTATTATTCTATCGGACCCTTACGTTGTACTATACTCAAAAGGCTGCATTCAGAAGCATTTTGATTTTTTTTTTTTTTTCAATCCTTACTTTTATACCCGACTAGAAAATGCTTATTCTTGTGCTGCTTATTCATTATTGCAAAGTATTAAAGTTTCAGAAAAATATATTATTTTATAAATTATTTTATAAATTTTATAAATTATTTTATATATTATATATTTCATATATAGTCTTATTTTATAAATTTTGATTTTGAACAGATATTGGGAAATGGCTCTTAAAAACGCACGTAGTATGGTATATAGAAAACTGGGTATTGAAGGGTATATATATATATATATATATATATATATATATATATATATATATATATATATATATATATATATATATATATATATATATTAATGTCAATATAGACATTAACTATAAACAATATAACAAATTGTATCCGTTATTGGTAGATTTCCATTTCAATTTAACATAGAAATGATATTAACATAATGACAGATTGAGGAAAGGGATTTTTCTTAACTAAGAAAAGGCTACATGGACTACGTAACTACATGATTTTAATTAAAAATCAACGGTGTAAATTAATATTCGAAATATTATATCAATATTTTGTATCTTTTAGGAACGAATAATCATGGACCCTTTGGCTTATAGTGAAGTCCGAACGAGGCCTAGTCTGGAGGAGCGACTGGAGAGTATAATTTCTGGTGCAGCTCTGATGGCAGATTCTAGCTGCACTCGTGATGATCGCCGGGAGCGAATTGTGGCTGAGTGTAATGCCGTTCGACAAGCTCTCCAAGATCTTCTTTCCGAATACATGACAAACGTAAAAAAAAATTTCTTGTTTATCTCTTTTTTGCAAAAAAAAAAAAATCGCCTAAATTATTTGAAGTTGAACAATGAATAATTGTAAATATATAAAAGGATTGCCTTCACTGGCGGTCCCTTAGAGTAAAAATCTGAAAAAGGAAGAAGAAACTATATTGAGTTTAATGTTGCTCCATGTAATAATATATCCTTTTTCTACCAATATAATTGAATAATGGGTATTGCTCAGGAGGATTAGAGAAAGGACAGAAAAGTAATCTATGAAAAATAATGATTGCTTTCATTATAATTGTTTCCATATTTTTCAGTTTTAATCTCTTAATTTTCACATGTTATAAATGATTAATGTGTTTGCTTGTCAAGAAAGGTTACAATTTTTTTTTAAAATTCATCCCCCTGAGGTCATTAGGCTCTTGTATATGATTTTTAGAAGAAGGCTTAACGCTTTCCGTTGAAACCTATCTTTATTTTAAATAAAACGATAGATATAAACTAAATAATAAACTAAAATAGATACATAAAAAATTGGCTTTTTCTGCTAATTCTAAATATATATGATTCATTAAGTCTAATATCACCCATCTAAAGCTACGAACCTGCGAAAATTTGCCTGTTTTTTAGAAAACTTGGATCCAAAATTTTGAGGGATCTTAATGAAAATTACGCCTCATATTCAACATATCGAAGAACCCCTATGTGAAGGTAACAAGTTCTTGTCTACAAAAAATGTATCGAACCGTTGGTGCTAGAAAACTGGGAGAGGGCTCATTCGAACGAAAATCAATAGCTTTAGTGTCATTTTTAAGTGACCAAAAAGACTGGAGGGCAACTAACTCCCCTTCCTCGCGCTTTTTTCCCCCAAGGACTTCTGGCCCAAATTTGAGATAACCACTTGGTTCAACATTGTTGAAATGTTCGTTAACTATGCCTTTGAGAACAGCATGACCTCCTGCAGTCCTTGGGGAGAGGGCCGTAAGCACGCAACTAGGCCATTGTTCAAATATATTATTTGTTATCGGGAAATATCCGGGAATTTTTCTGGCAGGGGTGGGGGTAATTTCCTGTGAGGGTTTAATGGGAGGGGTGATTTTACACGTGGGATTTGTCCTTGCATGATTCGAAAAGAGTTCAAAAATTAAATATAAAACAAGGTTTTTTTTTCAACTGGAAGTCAGAAGAACCATTAAAACTTAAAACGAACAGAAATTCTTCCGTTTGTGACGGCGGATACTTTTTCCTCAACCACTCATTCCTTACAATAAAGCTTGACTTTTGGTCCCATTTCTTTGAGAAAGACTGCTCAAACTCAAGGGCCGTTGCATTTGAATGAAAAGTATTTTTGTAGAACTTTTAAGATTTTAGCGTTGAGAGCGAGGGATTAAAGATGGTGCAGCCCTCGTCATGCATCGAACAATTTATGTTCGTCTTAAGTTTTAATGTTGTTCCTTATTTTTTAGTTGAAAAAACTATTTTTTATATATATTTTAACTTAATAAAGGGATTCAATTATGTCAGGTTGTCTCTGGTCCTTTTAATCATCAGCCTCGCACAAAATAACTTTTATAAAATGAATGCAACTCTGCTAATGTGAGTCGCGATCATTTATGCATTATTTATTGATTTTAACGGAATCCCAACAATTATGTATTGTCTAATGGCCAGCAATTAATTTTAAGAAAATATTTGGTTAAAATGAGGATAGTCATAGTTTGAAGTCTCGGCTCCAGGATTATTAATACCAACTATTGTTTCTTCTCAAATTTTTTTTACAAAACATTCCTAATAAATTCAAACTTCGCCCCTCTTCCCCACCACTTTGAAACCACCTCCCAGAAAAAAACTGAATATATTCTTGAAAACGCACTACGAGGGTAAGTTTGTACAATCCACACTTTCTGAATAAGGGATTACAAGATGTCCAACGTTTCTGTGGGGGGGGGGGATATTTAGCCCGGTTAGTCATATTTTCGTATATCTATTCTTATTGTCGAAGATACTATTGAAAATAAACTATGATATTATTTACAAATTATATTCTATTCACATTTATTTATTTCCATTTAATTGTATTTTAGATTAGTTCTTTCTTTTTTCCTTTTTAGTCCAAGTTTTTTGTTTTCTTCTTCTTCTTTTTCTCTTCTTTTCTTCCGTCACCAATACGGCCAGCTTCTTATTTTGTTGGTTGGTAATAAACCAGGGTTCTAAACCAGACTTTTGTACGGTTTCTTGTCGTCGAAGAAAAAATTTCTTCATCATCTCTAGGGAATTCAGAAAATTGCGCTGTCTATATCATGTGTGCAAAAATTGAAGTATATTTCATATTTTTTAGATGGGTAAGAAAGAGCAAAGTGATGGCCTGGGACGGGCAATTGATCATATGTGCCGCAAGACAAGGGACTTGAGAAGGCAGCTAAGAAAAGCTGTTGTTGATCATGTCTCAGACAGCTTCCTTGACTCAAACGTACCACTTTTGTTAATGATCGAGGCTGCTAAAAAAGGTTCAGAAAAACAGGTAAGTCTTTTATCTTTTCGCACGTTCTGCCCTAACAAGGGGATGTCATGTGTGCAAGTTTTCTGAAACTGAGTTGTTTCATGTTGTCTTCAATTAATAGCACCCATAAGTCGTTTCATGATTCTGGTAATTTTTTATCCTCTCTCTCCTTGATTTTCGCTTAATGCCACTTCCTGATTCAGTTAAAGGAAAAAAAATTTCTGTCCAACACTGGACTTACTCTGAATGCCACTCCCTGATTCTGCTAAAAAAATTTTATCTTCTCCCTCGAATATTGGACTTTCTCTGAATGTCACTTCCTGAAGCCACTTCCTGATTCTGTTAATTTTTAATCTTCTCTCTCCAATGTTGGACTTTCTCTGAATGCCACTTACTGATTCTGTTAGTTTTTAATCTTCTCCCTCCAATATTAGACTTCTCTGCATGCCACTTCTTGATTCTGTTAATTTTTAATCTTATTTCTTCAATATTGGACTTTCTCTGACTGTCACTGCCTGAAGCCACTTGCCGGTTCTGTTAATTTTTAATCTCCCCTCTCCAATATCGGTCTTTCTCTGAATACCACTTCCTGACTCTGTGAATTTTTAATCTTCTTTCTCCAATGTTGGACTTTCTCTGAATGCCACTTCCTGATTCTGTTAGTTTTTAATCTTCTCTCTCCAATTTTGGACTTTCTCTGAATGCCACTTCCTGATTCTGTTAATTTTTAATCCTCTCTCTTCAATATTGGACTTTTTCTGAATTATGTAAATGTAAGCTCCCCTCTTTTAATCCTAGTGATTTCCTATGCTTTTCACGCCGTTCAAGTCAGGAATCCCGGTTATACAAAATTTCTTTATGCGGGGAGGGGTCATATGAGTTATTTCGTTAGCGTGTAGTCTCTATCGCCGATTTAGGTCTGGATCAGAATCAATTTGTCAAAACAGCTGTCATATACACAGAAAAGAAATACGCTTGCACAAGAAGAAATTGAATTTGTTCGTGTGGCGTGTGATTGGGTTCAGTTTATGTCTCGTACGAGTGTTTGCACGGGCTGGTATAGTAGGTGACAGTAATGTGCGTTATTGACAACTTGAAAGAATAGACTGGGCAAAGTGACATCAATGGTGGATCATCAGTTAAATTCGGCCCTCATGGAGACTTAATTGGGTACTTCAAAAGCCATTGTTAATAAGGTTAAATTAACTGCGTATCATTACCGAAACTTCACCTGACATACTGCGACCACTCACTGTCATTTGGTTTGTTTTTCCTAGTTCCTCCCAAAGTAAATCTGGGTGCTTGGTGCAATATATTCTCAGTATTTCTGGTTTGGGTTGCAAGTACGGTAATAGACCCTTAAAGTCCAAACCAGCGGTGATAATCTTCGTCTCAAGACCCTTCAGCCAGGAATTGCAATGGGGGCTGGGGGCCCACCATCCTATGCTTTTGCACATCCTTCCTGTATACATTCCCTAAATTTCTCCAGGTACCCATATAGAGCTGGGTCAACCCTGTCTTAGCTTACAGAGTCACGCCAATGACTCGTGTCCCAAACCAAATAACCGGCTATACTAGGAGTTGAACACCTGTCCTCCGGACAAAGCACTCGCAATCCAGTGCGCCAACCATTCCGCTAGGACGAGGTAGGGTTTTCTTCAGTCCTACAGACTTGGCGTTTTTACGTAAGACAAAAATGTTGCTATGATTTGATAGCTGAGATTTCTTTATTGAATTATATTATAAAACCCAAATTGTATTTTTTTTTTTTAGACTCAGAAGCAAGCTGAATAAGAAAAGGTTAAAAACGAACATTTTCTTATTTTTTAACAAGTTTAGACCATTCTCTAAGATAAAAGCTAATATCAAAATTCCGAATAAGTGAATGGGTGGATATGAAGCTAGTAGATCCTTTGATATAAGTACATAACCCTTTCAATGTAAGTTAAAGTTGTAGGCGTTTCGCAAAAGTCTATGCTAAAGGGAGCAGAACCCATAAAAAAAGAAATAATTGCGTAAACTTTAATGTTCCAAGGATAACAGCAAAAATGCCTTATTAGGAGCTGTGCTGGTCTGCTGTTTTGCATTTCGGGCCATCCCCTTGTCCGTTCTTTCTTCTTCTTTTTTGCTGCACTTTTCTTGTCTTTCGTAGCAGGTTATAAAATAAACTGTTATTCTATTATAGTTGGACTAGTAGCTATGCTACTGTTACTCTGTAGCTCTGGCAAACTTCCAATTCAGAAAATGTTAAGCCTGATCTTGAAGAATGGTGCCGTCGATGTCATTATTGAAAAAAAATAAAAAATTGTATTTGAAAAAAAATACATTATTAATAATGTTATTGAAAAAAATACATTATTGAAAAAAAATAAAAAATTGTATTTAAAAAAAGATAAAAAATTGTAGAAAGAGCGATATATAATTGAATGTATAATTTTTTTTTTTTTTTTTTTGATCAGAATCGTTCTCAAAGCTTCAATTTTTTTTTAAAGGGACATGGGAATTATCATCCTATGATCATTATTAACCAGTTTTTGAGGGATTGTTTTGACAAGGGGGAAATTCATGCACGGTTGTTTTTGCACATTCAAAAAGCGTTCGACTTAATTTCTCAATTGATTTTATTTTCTAAGCTTAATAATTTGGGGGTTCAAGGGATAGCATTGGATTTAGTAAGTTCATATCTTTCCAAGAGAACCCAAGTTTCTGTAATTAATAATTATGTTTATTCTTTCCTTCCACTATCTTGTCCTGTTGGTGTTCCTCAGAGTTCGTTATGGGCCCTCTTTACTTTCTTCTTCATATTGACGATCCGTGTTTTGCTACAACATATTCTTCTCTAGATACACAGTTTGCTGATGATACAGCTGCTTGTGTGTGGGGTAAATATTTAAATGCGCTTCAAATAAATATTACCCATGTTACAGTCGTATTTCAAAATGAAATGATGACAATAAGCTTGTGCTTAGTAAGAAAAAAAATTATTATCAATTATAAAGTTGGGCGCAGTTTTCCAAACCCAACTGATATTTACGTTATGCTTCAAGACGGTTTATCGTCAATTGAAAGAGTGAGAAGTATTCTTGGTAAATATTTCGTAGTTCATATAATTGACTTACCCTTAAAGTGAACATACCACTCGGTTCCTTTTTTAATGTTCTTTACTAATATAATTATCGCTTCTATCGCAAATTTAAATTTGAAAACTTTTTGACCTATCTAACCTAACCTAAATATAAATAATTTTGACGCTGAGAAAACGTATTTTTTTGTAAAAAACAACCGAAAACGCATATTTTAATTGAAAATTCGGCGTCAAAGAAGAAGAAAACGGCATAAATGGCAAAATAAAATTTATTTATCCAACTTAGTCGCGGAAAATCAATGCTTGTTGATTATAACATTAAGAAAATGGATTTATTATGAATCAGTAAGCTTGAGACCAATGTTTTAAGCCCTTTTTATACCCCATATTTTGGTCATTTTCAAGACCTCAAAAAGCGCTTAATTTTAATTTGCGATAGAAGCGATTATTATATCCGTAAAGAACATAAAAAAGGCATCGAGTGGTATGTTCACTTTATTGGTAAGTCAATTATATGAACTGCGAAATATTTACCGTATTCGTTATCTAGGTGTGGTTATCGACGAGAGTTTGTTGTGGAAGGATCACAGCAATGTTATTCATGCGAAAGCATCATGTGGAGTTGTTATTATGAACCGGTTGAAAAAAATCCTTACTCCGCGCTTAAGTCACTTTATTTTACTTTAGTACAATCTCATTTTGATTATGCGGGATTGGCTTACCTAAATACGTTTCAGTCTGATCTTATTCCACTTCAAAAGATACAGAATAAGGCGTCCTTAAGTTAAAGCGTCCTCGTGTCCTTAAGTCATTTTTACCGTCCTCTTCCCTTTTGCCAAATATACCAATGACAGAATCGTTATATACAATTATGGATATTCTCCCGGTGAGTCTTAATGTCCAGTCCTCTATATTTTTGTTTAAGGTTAAATTCGACCCTGGATCTCTTCCTAATTATTTTTATCAAATGAGCGTGTGTTCTTTATGTCCCCAAATGCCCATTTCTATTCCATCTGGGTCTCGGCTCCCTTTGCCAAAATGTGAGAAGTCAAGATTTACATTGGGGTATATGGTTCCTTTGATTTGGTCTAAGTTTGTTGCATCTATAGATGTAACGGTGTCATTTACTGCCATTAGATTACTTACTGCCCCCATCCTTTCCATATATTTTAGCTGTCATACCCATCCTTCTCCCACTTAACATTTAAGGTATGGAAAATTGCCACGTTTCTAGGGTCATTAAACTTTTGACTTAAAGGGAATCAGCCCTCCCACCTGGACATGGTATTCCCGAAAATTATATTTCCTGTTGTGGCTTCAGCTATCATTCTTAGCTCTGACCTAATTAGTCGTAGTGCATATAATAGCATTTTTAAATTTGAAAAGTGTTTTTTAATAGCAAGTTCAGAGATTTTAGTGGAAAGCAAATTTTATCATTCCGGAAGTGTGTCATATGACAAAATCACAATTAATTAACCCATTAATTAAATATTCGGATAAGTGTGAATAATTTGACGGGGAAAAACTGTCATTAGATCTCGGCTTCCAGCGTCGCTCATTCAATGCTTTAAGAAATGAAAACTTATTTTGGTGAAGGATAGTGTCTTGTATTTATTATTTTACATATTTTATGATTGTTTGGATATGATCTTTCTGCACTCCCTGCCCACTGTAGCCTGATAGTTGGTATTATTATGTTAGTATTGTCTCGAATAAATTTGTGTTGGCGGTAGATTGGAGCGATATGTCTGTGTTCTTTCTTTAACAAGAGATACAGACAGGAATAGTTCTGTTTATTTGAATAATATGATGTATTTTTTCTGTTTTTTCTCATTGGTATACGAACTCTGCTCCCTGCCAATGGAAAATGCATACATTTCTGGAATTTATTGCTATTGTAATAAAGAACCTTGAACCTCAGTCGTCTTCTAATAGCACTTGCCTTTTTGTAGGTTGAAGAGTATGCTCAAACCTTTACTGAGCATGCCAACAAGCTTGTTGAAGTGGCCAATCTGGCCTGTTCGATGTCAAATAATGATGATGGTGTGAAGATGGTACGTTATTCTGCCGCACAGATTGAGACCCTTTGTCCCCAAGTAATTAATGCTGCTCGAATATTGGCAGCACGTCCAAAGTCGAAAGTTGCTCTGGATAACATGCAGGTACGTGGACGATATTATAAACTAGCTTACCTATCGCGTGCTGCTGCAATCATAAAAGAAAGGAAAACCGAGAATAATTCTCTAGCGAAAAATTCCCCCGTAGATTATGCTCCTTCTGAAAAATACCCCCCACGTGGAAATTCCCTCTGACAAGTCTCCTTCATTGGGAAATCGAGTTTATAAATAAAAAAAAAAAACACGACAATGAACTTAATCGATAAACATCAGTTTTCTTTCAAGTGTCATTCTTTCCACAGTAGAATTAATCCTAGACTGAAAAAGTTGTCCTTTACTCTACATTTATGTAAATCGCCTAATTAATTACATATAAATTACTAAAAATTAATTACTAAAAATTTAATTACTTACTATAATTACTAAAAAAATTACTACTAAAATATTACTAAAATATTACTACTATTATTAAATTAAATATTATTAAATATTAAATTATTAAATATTATTAAATATTACTACTAAATATTAATTACTAAAAAAAACTAAAAATTAATTACATAATTGGGTTTGATTGCATATGCAAAGGGTCAGAAAAAGATATGAGGATCAAATTCATTTTATATGGAAAACTCACCCCCCCCCAAAAAAAAAAAATCCTTCCCCGCGGAAAATTTTATCTGTATGTAATAGTATTCTTAATTATCATTCTGGAAGTGTGTCATAAAACAAATTCACAATTAATTAACCTGTTAATTGAATATCCGAAAAGTGTGAATAATTTGACAGAAACAAGTTATCAATTATTGGTCTTGAGGGGTCTCTAATTTCATTCAGCGTAAAAAGTATTAAGTGGGCCTTGGGACGAAAAAAAATCTTATTCCTCAAACCTTTGCAAGAGTGATCGGATCTTGGCAATCCGATGAACAGTGTAGCAATGCATACAGGAATGACAGACACACGTACATTCGGTTTTTTATACGAGAAAACAGACAGGACGATTCCAACAAAAAAAGAGGGCATAAAATCATGTTGTAAATTGAATTGAGGCAATATGAAGAGAAGGGGAGGTATATGTTAAAGCTAGGCTACCTAGGAAGGTTAGTTAAGTGGTTAGTTTCTTGTGAGGTAATTTTATGCGACTTGGGGGAAGAAGAAAATATTTGGAAAGGGTTAGAAACAAGAGTGGTCCTTACAGTTTCCCGATGTGTAGAGTGGGGAGGGGGAATTTATTGTATTTTCAGGGGAAATGTGAAGGGTTTTGTGTTTCCGAGAAAGGAAATTTTGGAGTGGATGACGAGATGAGCTTTGGGTAGAAAAATTTTGAAAAATGGGTGTATTAATAGTGTTAAGAATCTGGCGTGGTCTATTCGTTTGGGTGTAATTCATCGTGAGGGTGTTGTGTGATGACTTTGTTTACCTGTATTATTGTTTTTGAATGGTTTTCCGCTCTTTAATTTTTTGATCAAAAGTTTAAATTTAATCCTTTAACTGTATATTTGCCACCCTAGTGTGCAAATATGTAGCCCAAATGATGTGTTTTCCATCTGTTCTGTCACTTCTCTTTGTCTTTTTTCATGCTAAGTTGAAAGAAACTAAAGAAAGAAACCGGTTTACGGTGTGTCAATGCACGAACGACTTGAGCAGTGGGGGGATCCTCTATAGGAGGACAGCTGCGGCAGGGCAAAAGATCCAGATCTATGGACAACGGCCTCCGCAAAGGGCTGTCTTGACTCTCTTGGGGTACCTGCAAGACTGTGGACCTTGCGATAAACTCTGTTCCCACTTGAGGAGTGTTGTCCCTCGAGGAAATTATAGCCTAATAAACAACACAGCATTCGCACATGATTCTGATCAATGGATAAGTCTTCTGGGTCTGGTCTGGTTTGACAAGTGTTTTCGGGCTGAAAAATCCCTTCCTAGCTAATTTATCTACTATGCGTTGCCTCCCCGCAGTAGCATAATATTTGTAGGCATGAATATATAATGAGTTGGAGGTAATAGGCTTGATACTGTTTGTGTGGGATTTTGATTCTTGTTGATAAAAGAGCATCGCCAAATACTGAAAACCATGTTGTGACCAAGATGGATCCAGGATTGCACAAGGCCTCCATTTTTTACTGGAGGTCCCAGGGACATCTTGCTGTTCGGTTCTAAGCCGGCTTAAGTGCTTTGGCGTAGACTTGAGAAGATATGTTGATCCCCGTCCTGCACTGGTATCTGGGATCATTGCTTTTCCTGATGTCAAAGTAATTTCAATGATTCAAGGACATTTTTAAAAGTTTTATTGTTTTAAAAAGTAGAGTTGTGAGAAAGAGTCAAACTTTAGCGTAAAGAGTGAGGCCGCTGCGCCCCTTACGGGTAACTGATGTTCTTCTTTTTTTTAGTGTTATCTCTGGTTTTCCCTTTTTTCTTATAAATGTTTCATTTCCCTGGTTTGTATGTTTCATTTTTGTTTGTATGTTATGTGTTTTATGTCTGAGAAGATATGGGGGAGGGGAATATGCTTTCCTTCATTACATTTAGTTTAAATATAATCTAACGTGATTTAATATGGTATAAACATAAGTTTGCTATATTTGGCTGGGACCTGGTTACGACACTCTGAGAGGCGTATTGTAGAAAGAAAGTTAAAAATACCTTTAATATAATCACTTTCTACTTAGAATACACCTATCTGAAATTTGTTAGTAGTCTGTACCTTGTATTTTTTTAAGTTTTCGCCTTTTTCAGGTTAGTCTCTTTCCCTTTTATGCATTTATAAAACTCCTTATAAGTCAGCTTGTAGTTAAACTCGCATTATGAGATTGATTCAACAGTCCCAGGCATCAGTCTGCTGTCATCAGTCTCTTATCAAAAATGTCAACTGTCAATTATTTTTTTGTCCCTCCTCCTCCTCCCTTTGTGATGGATTTTACTATTTCTGGGTTTTCAGGCATTTAAAGAATCATGGGAAAATCAAGTTCGTGTTTTAACTGAGGCTGTTGACGATATCACAACTATTGACGATTTTTTGGCTGTTTCTGAGAATCACATCTTGGAAGACGTCAACAAGTGTGTACAAGCACTGCAGGAAGGTGATGCTGCAGCTCTTGATCGAACGTCAGCTGCTATCAGAGGACGAGCATTGAGGGTTTGCAATGTTGTTGCAGCAGAAATGGATAACTATGAACCAGGAATATATACAGAAAGAGTTCTGGAAGCAGTCAAAGTTTTGAAGGACCATGGTTAGTTTATCATCACATCCAATTTCGTTTTTAAAGGAAATAAAATCAATTCATTATTTTCAGCTTACCAACTATTACTATATCAGCTATTACAATATACAGCTTTTCAACTATATATATATATATATATATATATATATATATATATATATATATATATATATATATATATATATACTTATATATATATATATATATATACTTATATATATATATATATATATATATATATATATATATATATATATATATAAACGATATTAAATCATGACACTGTTAAAAGGATATTATTTGGTGGCCCAAGTTTACTTGTAGTTTCCCTCCCATTTTTTTCTTTACAGTGTCCTGAAGATAACACAAATCTGGATTTTATAACTCATATATATATATATATATATATATATATATATATATATATATATATATATATATATATATATATATATATATATGAGAGTGCCATTATGAGTGCCTGTAGGCTATGTATATAGTGCCTGTATGAGAGTGCCATCATTTTCAATTTATTAAAAATCCTTTGAATGCACTTTTCTCGGCATTTTGGATAGCTCCTGTCTTTTGCTATAACACAAGGTGGGAGTATCCACTCAGGTCATTTGGATAAAAAAAATTATTGACAAATCATAACACATCGAAAGATAACAATGTATTCCTCTAACAGAGTGAATATACGTCCTAGGGCTGAGAAAAAAGCTCCTGATTAATTCCTATAATACTATTACTAGAGGAAGTGAAACAAGAAAGAAAAAATTAAAATAGATACTGAAATCAAGTAAAACCAAAAAAGAAAAAAACTTCACGAGGGAACGACATCTTATAATATGTGGAAGCATGAATTATAATATGATAAACATTTTGGAGCGTTTTTGCTAACTTCAGCTGTAAAAAAAAAAAAAAAAAAAAAAAAAAAAAAAAAAAAAAAAAAAAAAAAAAAAAAATGTACATCCTTTTTATTATGTAGGTGAAATTTACCTTGGATACTGCTTTTTTATTTCCTTGTTTATTAGACCTTATAAAACTAGTACTAAAACAAAGACGAAACAAAACGCGAGGAAAGAAAAAGCAATACATATAGAAACCGGTTAAAACCAAAAAAAAATTATACAAAACCAGAAAAATTACACAATGAGGGAATGATATGCTATAGTGTTTTTGAGGTATGAGGAATAATATGACTGAATACCTTAGAGTGAATAATAATTTGTCTATATTTCATAGTAGCTAACTTGAACTTATCCAATAAAAGCAAAATTCTTTTCGCTAAATTTTTCATTGTATGAGTCGTATTTTTTTCCGATACTCCTATATCAAATATTTTTTAACCTAAGGAACTTTGTAGGTTTCGATTGCTTAAGATGGAAGGGATATGGAAGGGCTTATGATTTGTAATGCCAATTTTCTGTCAAAATACATCTATGGGACGGCATTTTATTTAATGTTATGCTTCACTTACATAGAAAATAGTCAATCAAATTCAAAGATATGTTACAAAATATCCGTATTCTAGAGCCAGAGAGTATTCATAAACTCTTCCGTGGGCTTATGGCAATATCCGGAGGCTGTTAACCATCTGACAATCGAACCGTACTATTTTGTAGATCGCACACTTGACGAATAATGAAGAAAAAGTCCCAAGATAAAAACCATTACAATACACTATGAAAGGATACAAAAAAATAAGAAAGAGTGTGGTAGAAAGATAAAAAATACGTTGAGTTTTGTCATTATTAAATAAAAAAACTAGTTTTTTTAACTGGAAGTAAGGAGCGACACTAAAATTTAAAACGAACAGAAATTACTCCGTATATGAAATGGGCTGTCCCCTCCGCAATCCCTCGCTCTTTACGCTATAGCTTTTAATTGTTTTAAAAAGTAGAATTGTGGCAAAGAGTCAAACTTTAGCGTAAAGAGCAAGGGATTGCGGAGGGGACAACCCATTTCATATACGGAGTAATTTCTGTTCGTTTTAAGTTTTAATGTCGCTCCTTACTTTCAGCTAAAAAAATTAGTTTTTTTTTATTTAATTTCTGAACGTTTTTGAATTAATGCATGTTTGGTTTTGGCTCACCGCAAATAAATTATTAAAATAAAATTTGTATATTAATTCTTTTTTTGGCTAAATGGCTTTCTCTTAGTTTTGATCAGACGATTTTGAGAAATAAGGGGTGGAGAAGGAGGCCTAGTTGCCCTCCAATTTTTAGGTTACTTAAAAAGGCAACTAGAACTTTTAATTTTTAACGAACGTTTTTATTAGTAAAAAATATACGTAACTTAAGAATTAACTTACGTAACAAACTTTCATAATCTTATATTTTTATTGTGTATACAAGGGGATTTGTACCCTCGTTAATACCTCGCTCTTTACACTTAATCGTAAGTTTTGTCCCAATTCTTTAAGAATGACCCCTGAATCAGAAAGGCCGTAGAATAAATAGTTGAAATTACTAAAAATACTTTAGCATAAAGAGCGAGGTATTTATCTCCTCCTAAATATCTCACTCTTTATGCTAAAGTATTTTTAGAACCCTTCACATGCGTAATAATCTCTGTTCGTTTTAAGTTTCAATGCTACTCCTTACTTTTAATTGAAAAAACGTTTTCATGTTTATTTTTTCTTTTTTTTTTACAGTAATGCTAGAAAATCCCGCGCCCTTTTCATTGAATTTTTCTTCCCCCATAACATATTCCTCCAAGGAAAGATCCTCCCACGTAGCCCCTTCCTCTCAACCCCACCCCCCAAACCAAAAGAATCCCACTGAAAAGTCTGTGCACTTCCCAATAATCATTGCTGTATGTAAACACTGGTCAAAGTTTGTAACTTGCAGCCCCTCCCCCAGGGATTGTGGGGAAGTAAGTCATTCCTAAAGACATAGTTATTATGGTTTTCGACTATGCGGAACAAAATGGCTATCTCAAAATTTTGATCCGAGTAGCCCTCCAATTTTTTTGGTCACTTAAAAAGGGCACTAGAACTTTTCATTTCCGTTAGAGTGAGCCCTCTTGCGATATTCTAGGACCACTTGGTCGATACGATGATCCCTGAAAAAAAACACGCACCCGTGATTTGTCTTCTGGCAAAAAATACGAAATTCCACATTTTTGTAGATAGGAGCTTGAAATTTTTGCTTTAGGGTTCTTTGATACGCCGAATGTGATGGTGTGATTTTCGTTATTCTATGACTTTTAGGGGGTATTTCCGCCTATTCTCTGGCTCGTAACTTTTGATGACAAAGACTAAATTTGATGAAACTTATATATTTAGAATTAGCATGAAAATCCGATTCTTTTGATGTAACTATTGGTATCAAAATTCCGTTTTTTAGAGTTTCGGTCACTATTGAGCCGGGTCGCTCCTTGCTACAGTTCATTACCACGAACTGTTTGATAGCAAAGCTGCATGACGTTGCTTAATTACATGGCATCCATTCTTAGGGACAATTTTGTGAATCCATGGATAAAAGCGAAGAAAAAAGATAAATGAAAAAAAAAAGATCAAGATAAAAAACTACATTGAGTTTTTTCATTATAGCAAAGCTACATGATGTTGCTTAACTACATACTATACATTCTTAGGGACAATTTTGCGAATCCAAGGATAAAAGCCAAGTAAAAAACGACAAAATTTGAATTTTCAAAATCAATTTGTGTCCATTTACTCTTTGCCAAGAATATAAATGATCAGCTGTGTGCCCAATCGATTTCTGAAGTAGTTCTTGTCTCTTCGTAAGTAGCCACTGTGTGGTTGGCAAATGAGGGGGTTGTCAATTCTGGCAATTTTAGTCGTATCTTGAATCCTGAAACAACAATTTGGAACACAATTGGGTATCTCATTACTGAACAACATGAATTATTGGACCTAAGATCTAGAACAAAGAACAGATCTCTGTGGTACTTAGTGGTGCCTGGGGGAAGATTTTTTTAGACTTTTTTATTATTTATTTTTTTAGACAGCCGCGTGGCTGTCTTTTTTTTTAGACAGTCACGTGGGTTTTTGCCCATGGCTGGACTCTGAGAGCCACTGGACACAGTCTGGGTCGTATGGGATGCATCCCTGCAGACTGGTACTGGTTGTGGCAGCAGTTCTTTGCAACAACAAGAGCTGTGCCACGGATCCGATACATTTTATATTTTCCAAAGATTGACCACGGTTAGCCAATCCTTATTGGCAAATGAGTTTCAGTTAGCGTATGCCAATTAACAGTGCTAATTGGCAAATGAGTTTCTTTCATTTTTCGTTATTACTTTATTTTCTTTGTATAACGTTTTTGGGTTTTTTCTTTTTTTGTGTTATTTTCTAGTATAAGTTAGTTTATTTAATCTGATATTATTCCTTAGTTTCCCTGTTATTTTCTTTGATAAAGGCCGATCTGTGAAGCCGAAACGAAGTTTTATTATCTTAATTAAAGGTTTTACCCATTTTTAAATTTTATTTTAGGTATAGTCGTCGCTAAGTGTTAATGTTTTTGTTTATCCTTTCTCGTAGCAAAATATTATCCTATCTAAAAAGAGTCAAAACGTTGACCCCAGTTGCTGGAAAAAAAAATTTCTAAATGTGTTTAAACCTTGTGTTGTGACCCAGGCTACCAAGGAATGCGAAATGAGGT
This sequence comes from Artemia franciscana, assembly GCF_032884065.1. Lineage (NCBI taxonomy): Eukaryota > Metazoa > Arthropoda > Branchiopoda > Anostraca > Artemiidae > Artemia > Artemia franciscana. Next base: position 32,330,353 of record NC_088881.1, read on the forward strand.
ATTTTTTTTATTTGTTTACCATTTTACGGTTATATCATTCATCTACTATATCCGGGAAAAGGGACACGGTAGATATGGTCTTGGTTTAGCTATTGGGTATTAGACCTTATTTTTAGGGATTTTCTACATACTACTGTGGATTTCCTTTAGAAAATTGTATCTTAAGTGTAAGATAGGTGCGTTCACGTTGAAATTTATTTAATTTCAAAAGCTCTGTGAATTTCTTTGTTTCCTTAAAAGCTCAGATATGACAATGTATGTCAAACATTTGAACTTTATAGTAATGCCACAATTCTCTGGTCGTGTTGTGGTTGCTGTTGATGGCTTATCATCAAACCCTTCAAAAGATGTTGACGAAAATGAATTCATCGATGCATCAAGGCTAATTTATGATGCGGTGAGGGAGATCAGACGCACAGTTTTACTTAATAGGGTAAGTATAATGAATTTTCAAAGAATTTTTTGTACTTAACCAAAACTGATAACTCAAACAGGCCTAAGTCAACCAAAGAAAATGGGAAACTTATGAGGATTGGATTTTCGGCGAATAAAGTGGAACTATTGGAATTTAAAATTACTAGTGCCACAGACAGTATCGTGTCTGGCGACTTTATTAAAATATAATAATTTATATTTATATTTTATTTATACTTATTATACATTATATTTATTCCTTACTTATTATATACTTAATACTTATATATACTTAATACTTATTATATATTATATTTAATTTATATAATAATATAATAATCTATTAAAATATAGAAAATTTTTTGAAAAATTAGATGTTTGTATGACCAATCTACAGTGGAAAATGATAAACACTAATATTGCTCTACACGCGATGCTTGATCAGTAATTTTTTTCTGTAGGACTGAAGTCAAAATACAGTCTGCACAAAGCCTAAGTTAGCGCAGGAAAATCTTAGCAGGTTAAGTAGGCTAGTAGACTGAAGCTGATAGGTCTACTTGGAACATAATTCTGCTTTAGTCAGCATCCTCTGCTCTTAAAAATATCTAAAAAGACAAGTGTGTAGCAATTTGGGTTTAACAAAGTCCTCAAAAAGCTAGATGGCGATAGTGATTTTGTTTCCAACACTAGCCCCAGTTTCCACTCTTAAAAGTCTTCCATGTTATAGGAATTAAACCATAAAGTGTTTAGTCAAATCTTGTATATCTGTCCACTATCGACTTCTATATCTGTCAACTTTCAAATTCTCCATAATTTCTAATACCTACCTGCTACAAAATTACTACCTTTTCGTTGCATACATAAATGGAAAAGAAATAAATATGGAACAATATGAATATATAAACAAAAATAATTATTTATTTGGAACCTACTATGAAAAGTAAGAAACGCTGAAATTATGGACTACAAAGGGGAGCAAAGAATTCAAGTTGAAAAATGGAACAATGAATGAAAACAATGAAAAAATGAATGAATGAAAAAATGAAAACAATGAATTAGGTGTAAAACATGAGGAAAGACATGAAACGGCTCAAACTTCGAAATACTAGAGTCGGACTGCCTCGCTTATGGCAAGCCTATTATATTGGTAATGCAAGTATAAAAAGAACGAATATTATAGTAGCAGAGTTTCGTAGCTAGGGGAGATTAGCCCCCTGTCCATCCCTTGGAAAGAAACATAGCGTCTTAGAGTTGTGCATAGATAAATAAAAACAAAATTATTGAATAAGATTAATATATGAAAATTAGGTATTCGTCAAGGGAAAAAAATATAAAATATAGGTGCGAAAAACTAGAACAAAATAAAAAAAAAATCGAAAACAGGAGAAATGGCCTCCCTCTTCACTCCATAAAAATCAAACAGGGAAACTGAAGAAAGAGAACTAACTGTAAATAAAAATAAATAAAGAGAGATTTAAATATAATTCATGTCGTCATTAGACATCGTGAACATATAAATAGTGGGCTCGTCAAGCAAAGATTGAAAGAAAATATGATATACCACCAGAAAACTAGTACAAGATTAGACGTTTGTAAACTGGGATAGAATGGGGAAAATAGCCCCCTCCCAATCCCCTAAAGAATTGTATGGGGTGATAAATGAGAGAAAGGGAAAGAATTTACCTATTTAGAAAATTCGTTATGAAAAGGAGGACATTTTTTATGTGTCCGTCACCGAGGGTTGTGAGTGGGTGAATATAATCAAACTTATGAAGAAGCTAGACTGGGAAGATGTGATATTAAGATCAGGGTAAAATAACCAAGAATATGGGATAATGAAGGTGGACATGGCAGGGTGTATGGCACCCTCTGATAATGTGGTGTAAAGGTTAATACAGACGTATGCTATTTTAAGCCACAGGATGTGTTCTATACTAATTTGGCTTGCTTTTTTTTTAATGTGAAATAAATATACTTGCTGGTTTAAGTTACAATTTTGTTCGTGATTTTAGAACGTAACTATCAAAAGTTGGGAAGCTTGTCTGATTTTTTGTTACAACGCTGTCTTTTCTTCTTTCTCTCTTCTTTCCTCTTGTCTTTCTTCTTTTTCTTTTCTTTTTCCTCTTCTTCTTTTTTCTCTCTTTATCTCCCTTCTTCTTTCCCTCTCTTTTTCCTCTTTTCTTTTTTCTCTTTTGCTTTCTTCTTTTCCCTCTCCTTATCTCCCTTCTTCTTTTCCTCTCTTTGCTCTTTTTTATTCTCTTTTTCCTTTCGTATTATTTTCTTTAAACCATTGGGTCTTTTTTCCACCCTGAGATGGTGTCGTTGCCTTAGAAATATGTTATTATTATGTGAACATTGCAAATGTTACTAGTCAAGCTAGGCTCAAGTTGTTACTAGACAATGGAGTCACCCTCCTGACTCAATGAGCATCTTTGTTTCTGCGTTTTGTGGTACCATTTGTGCGGAGTTCTTTATTGGAGGTTATAAGCCTAACAAAAAATGTTAATCGGTTCATGATTAGGCTGAAGCGAGTTCATGATGATTTTTTTTTTTTTTTTTTTTTTTTTTACAACTGATGTTGTAAATGTATGATTGATTGTAAAGATCGAAATAACCATCATCAATGACCCAATGGGTTTACTTGATCGCTATTGAAACTTTTTTTGTTTTTTTTTTGTCTTTTTTTGTTTTTTCTTAGATGGCTTTTCGTGTTAAAAATTGAGTAGAATCAAAAATTTGTTTGGAGCTGCAAAAAAAAAATCTTAGATGCAATAAATGGCTTCATTAAGATGCTGATTACCCGAAAAATGGTTGAAAACTGTTGCCCATAATTTCATAGTTCAAGTAGAATGATACTACTTCTTAAGATACTCTTTAATTTTTATGGAAGATTGATCAAAACAGGGAAGTATACAGGCAAAGAAGACCTAAGAAAATTGGGCTCATAAAATGAAATGATAGTAGAATATATCAGGACGTTGTTGATAAGGATATTTGATAGAGAAGCAGAAGCACAAATGTCTAGTTACCTAAACAAACGAGTGTCAAGAATTTTTCCCCGGGAAGGAGATCGTGGTCCAGCCTTCCTCCCCCATATTCCACATCTTTGCAGAATTCTTGGTATATCTTATATAATTATCAAAAAAAGTATAATTACCCATCCCCCTCCCCCCAAGAAATCACAAGTGTCTCATTTTCCCCTCTTTTTTATTTGATTTGGCGTTGTAGCTTCTGAGTTTTTTTTGGTATTTGAATGTTACCGTTCTTTTTGTCAGGTAACATTCATAATGTTACATAAGGTAACATTGACCTTAGGTCATAAGGTAACATTGACCTTACATCATAAGGTAACATGACCTTTTTCAACATTCATGACCTTTTTCATAATTACAGACGGATGAAGAATTAGACCCAGAAGAAGTTGTTTTGGATAATGATTATACAATCGACAGAACAATCAACAAATCAGTAGGACTTGATCTACTTGTCGATGAATATCCAGATATTAGTGGAATCACTACTGCCCGTGTAAGCATCCCCTTTTGGTTCTTATCCAACTCATTCCACCAGTTAGTATAGCAGAATATTCCTTATTTGCAAACATAGCACAAAGCTTTGTTTACTAAATTGTAAGTTTACTAAGCATTTGTAGACTGAATAGAAACAAAATATACAAAAAAATTTTAATACTGATTAAAGTACGCATCAGAATTACATAAAAAATTGTTTATCAATCTATTTAGAAAATTGAAAAGAAGGAGGGAAAAGAATGATTCTAAAAGAATTTTTTCTTTTAGAAAAAAATCGAAAAATGCGAAAAGGAGGGGGAGAAAAGAGTTTTTAAACGGCCGTTGAAGCAGAGAATAAAATAGTTTTAGTGCCTAACAGAAGGGTATGATTCTAGCGCAAAAAAATATAAGAGAGAAAGAACAGGTTTAATTTAAATAAAGACATTTGTTAAGCAAAAAAATATAAGAGAGAAAAACGAGTTAAATTAATTTGATTAATTAAAAATAATCTAAATAAACAGGTTTAATTATGTGGAACAAAAAAAATTTTAATAGTAAAAACTCCGAATATTTCGGCGCCACTTCTGGGAGCCTTTTTCAACGGAAAAAAAAACTTAATGAAAAAAAAACATTTTTTTTTAAATAAAACCTTCTTTAATAAAAAAAACGACACCTAACACATAAGAGCCAAAAGAAGAAGAAAAAAAAACACAAAATAAACAAATAGATATAATTCACATTATTTTGTGGTTGCTTGTTCTTTTCTTTCTTGTGTGTTACTTGTCAAAAAACATCTAATCTAGTCAGTCATTAAAAATGGTAAAACTGCGAGTTCAATCATTTTATTATTCACATATACATGTATATATTTGACAAAGGCCCATGGGGAGACGAGCTCGAAAAACTAGGCCTAGACAAAGATAAAATAACAAATAACGCTACAATACAATGATAAACATGACGGCAAAGATACAGTAACGCAGCAATAATATGACAGTAGCAGTTTGCCCAGGATCCATAAATAAGTATAAAAATATCAATATTATTAAACATAAATTAATACTACAAGATACCCGAGAGGCCCATATTCATCCAGAGCAGCAAACCATACGAATTACTTTTTCTTATTAAATTTCTTATTAAGATACTAGATTAAAGACAATCTTGAACTTAATGAAATTTAATATTCCTTTTTAGTAATTGGTTAGAAGAATATTTATCAATAAGATCCTTGTGAGTATCCCAGACTATTGACACAAACGGAGCGAATTTAGATCTCTCAGTTCTATACTTGTCAATATAGATACTCTTTTTTGTTGAGTGTCAAAATTATGTAAATCTATACTATACTTGTCAATGTAGATCAAGTACTTTACTTGTCAATGTAGATGCTCTTTTTTTTTGTCGAGTGTTACAATTATGTAAATCTTGTGATTGGGAGAACAAACTTTGATTGAGGTAATATAGCGGCGATTTCTTAATGTCATAATTGAATTTCAAAAAAATTGCTCCAAAATTCGATATTGCAGTGAATGCTTTTTTAAATCTAAATATATTGTTGCTGGAATTTCACCTCTATCTAAACATTCATAAATATATTGGACGAGAGCAAGGATAGTGTGTTCAGTATTGTCTCCAGACCTAAAACCAAATTGGGAATTTGTGAAGAAATTAAACGATTTGATAAAATCGTAAAACCTTTTATAAATTGCCTTCTCAAGTATTTGAGAAAAGGCTGACAAAATAGAAATAGGGCGGTAATTTGATGAGTTTTCAGGAGAGTCACCTTTGTGAAGTGGAATTATCTTCGCTTCTTTAAAAGCAGATTGGAAAACTCCAGTTTTAAATGAAAGAATAATTATATGCTGTAATGGTAAAATTACTGCAGACAATATTTCTTAACAAGTATTGAACAAGACCCGTGTATTCTCGCTGAATTACCCGGATTTAGGTCACACACTATTTTGTTAATTCAGACTGAGAAAAAGACCCAAGAAAAATAGAATTACTTTGCGGTATTTAGCATTTAACAAGTGAATTGAAAGTTGTGTCATGTCTCGCAAGTGTAGCTAACAAGTGACCATTTTGTGACTGTAAAAGTAGCATAATTTAGCGTTCATTTCTCAGTGCCACGATAGGTATTTCATTAAACGAATACGAAAATAGTTCAGAACGGGTTTTTCCACTATTTTATGCAAAAACTTCTTTTCGTAGCAATCAATATGAGGTTTTACTTGGTTTTGCAACGAAATGCGAAGAAAATTGAAATTTCCTGTCGGTGAGGGAAGCCTGGGCTTGACAAAAAAAGGGTCAAGTGCCATAGTAAAGATAGTTCCTCTCGCACCATTTTGTGGTACATGGGATGTCCATAAATGTTTCGTTGAAGCTTAGTCAAGTGATGGATCCCTTTCCCACCGACTCCTTGAGAGGGTAGAGGAGTTTAATCTCTTCTTCTATGAGCTGACTTGTGTGTATAACCTAACTCGCTTAAATATACGGTTACTTTGCAGGAAGCAATGAGAAAATTGCCAGATGAAGACAAACAGAAAATCGCACAGCAAGTAGAATACTTCAGAAACGAAAAGCTCAAATTTGACATGGAAGTGGCCAAATGGGATGACACCGGTAATGATGTCATTGTTCTGGCTAAACATATGTGTATGATCATGATGGAAATGACGGATTTCACTAGGTATTTTCAACCGTTAACATTCTTTTTTTTCTACATCTTTTACATTCTGGGCTAGTTCTAAGAGGGTAAAGAACGGTACAAAAACATTTTCTCTCTCTCTCCCTCTCTCTCTCTCTCTCTCTCTCTCTCTCTCTCTCTCTCTCTCTCTCTCTCTCTCTCTCTCTCTCTCTCTCTCTCTCTCTCTCTCTCTCTCTCTCTCTCTCTCTCTCTCTCTCTCTCGTCTTCTCGCCTCTCCCTAAACACGCTAATACTTCAAAAAAATCGCCGCAGTACCAAGCCGCCCGAGGCCAACACAGCTACGCACCATCCTCCTCCATCCCAATCTTTTCAAAGCCTCTATCTTTTTACACCCTCCTAGGAAGTTCCGACTTCGCTTAAATCTTTCTTTATGACATCCTTCCACCCCAACTGTGGACGACGTTCTTTCCGTTTTGCCCTAAACGGTTGGCTGAAAAGGACAATCTTCGGCAATCTGTCATCCTTCATCCGCAGAACGTGCCCTAGCCATCTCAACCTTTCTCTCATTATAGCCCTAAAAAGCTGGGTTGGACCACACTTTTCGAACAGCCTATTGTTTGAAATGCGTTAAGTTAGCCGGGTACCCAGAACAATCCGCACCTAGAACAACCACCCTAGACGGTTGGCCGAAAAGAACAATCTTCGGCAATCTGTCATCCTTCATCCGCAAAACGTGCCCTAGCCATCTCAGCCTTTCTCTAATTATAGCCCTAGAAATCTGGGTTGGATCACACTTTTCGAACAGCCTACTGTTTGAAATGTGTTAAGTTAGCCGGGTACCCAGAACAATCCGTACCTATAACAACCGCCCTAGGCGGTTGGCCGAAAAGGATTATCTCCGGCAATTTGTCATTCTTCAGCCGTACAACGTTCCCTAGCCTTCTGAACTTTCTCTCGTTAAAGCCGCAGAGAGCTGGGTTGAACCACACTTTTCAAACAACATACTGTTTGAAATGCGTTAATTTAGCCGGGTACCTAGAACAATCTGTAGGCAACTTCTCTGGAAAAAACCTAGCAAATCTTCATCCGCTTTTTGGAACGCCTATATTTCAGAGCAATATTTGGCCACTGTCATCGCTGTAGCTTTCAATATTCTAATGTGGGTTCGGAGACTTTTCTTCCTATTCTTCCAAGCACTTTTTCAACTGTAAAAAAGCACACCCTGAGCCTTGGCTATTTTATGTTTAACATCTTACCTGCTCCCACCGTCTTCACTAATAATACTACCAAGGTAAGTGAAAATATCCACCTGATCAATCTTTTCGTTACCCGGCGTCACCTTTTCATTTTCACTTATTCCTAGTCTTCGCGACTTAGTCTTCTTAACATTAATTTTCAAACCTATTCTAGCGCCCTGAACTCGTAAAACCTATAAAAGTTCATTCATTTTGCTCACACTTTCAGAATGCTTAAATCATCAGCATAATCTAAGCACAGGAGAGTTTCTTCCCCATTTGATTCCGTTGCCTTTCCTGTGCTCTATATGAGAAAGTCCATCAACACGATCCATATAAGGGGGGATAGGACACAACCCTGCTTAACTCCTGATTTAATACAAAACCAGTTGCTAACCTCATTTCCTACCTTAAACGCCGCAGTGTTATTCTCTTACATAGCACTAATCACTCTAATGCATTTGTCTGGTATACCATACAACAAAATCTAATGCTGACAGGAATTTTAAGTGCTAATTTTGTCCTTTTTTCTTTCTTTTTTTGGTTAATTGTAAATGTATTTGTAAGATAAATGTCAAATTTTCTTTCTTTTTTTTTAATTGTATATGTGGCTGTAGGATGAAAAATTAGTAATATGATCAAATTTTTATCAAACCTCGATTAATTTTAAAATTATTTGCTTCCACGTATACAATCATGGAGAGAAGGCTATATACCAATATTATAAAAGGTATTAGCTTTTAAAGCAAAACTACTTGATTTTGAATAAGATATGTTGAAAATCCGTTGTGTATTCCCCGAAACTCGCTGGTGTTTCTATGGTTATCATGTGTCTTATCCCCAGAAAATGTTTTCACAGAGGACGAGGGAATTTGAAAACAACAATGGATGTCATCACCGCTGCTAAGAAGATTTCTGAAGCTGGAACTCAGCTTGATAAGCTGGCCCGTGCTATTGCTGACCAATGTCCAGAGAGCTCAACGAAAAATGACTTACTTGCATACCTTCAACGGATTGCTTTGTACTGCCACCAGTTGAATATTACTTCGAAAGTCAAAGCGGATGTACAAAACATATCTGGTGAATTGATTGTTTCTGGGGTAAGTATTTTTATAATTTTATGTTCACAGCAGTGGAGGAGAAACTCCCCCACCTAGTATCAAGTCCAACAGACTCTCTTTTCTTAATCTAGAAAAATTATGCCCTGAAAGTGTATTTTTATGTATATTTAGTCGAAAAAGTTTTCATTTGCCCACCATCAAAATATAAAACTGATAAATTTTATCTGTGACTATTTTCCTTGTTTTTTTCTGATTAGTAATAAACAGGAGCACAGATACATATTAAAAGCTACTCGTCAATTTGGAAGCGCTTCCCTTCAAGCCACTTCGTCAACTCAAGGAATAGATAGAAGTTATTCGGCACTAAGCCAGGACTATGTAGAGAATTTTTGAAACACACCAGTACTAACTACTACTAATAACTCACTGCAGCACCAAGCCGCCTGAGACAAATACAGCTACGTATGCTCCTCCTACATACCAATCTATTCAAAGCTTCCCTCTTTACACCATCCCAAGAACTCCCAATTGTTTTTTAGTTCTTAAAACAATGGGAAGCATCTCAGCTTCCCAGGGGTTATTCTGTCGATTCCAATTTGTTGAGTCTTTATTTTTTTACCTGGAAAAACGGATTTTCGATTAGACTTGTCACGCTATGCATAGAACATGATAGGTCTTGGCTAATAGATTTGACCTATTGATCATGTGAAAAAACTTAGATGAATCAGTAAGTATTTTATCCAGTTTGTATCCTAATATACAGGGAGAGCACCAAAAAAAAGTAGTTACTACCTCGTTGTTTTGTAGCTTAGCTAGATTGTGGATTAGTGAAGGCTTCCTTATATAAGATTGCTCAGTATCAAGGAAAAACAGCCCAAAGGATGTTGAAATTGAAGAAAACATCGCTAATATAATGCCTGCAGCTGGATTGCGTGATTTCTACACATTTGTTTTTATGTATAAGTATTGTTATGGGTGCCTCTCAGACTGTTTTACAGGAATATTTCGGGGAAGATCCAACCTTCATTGTCAAGGAACTTGGACAAGTGGAGATATTGAGGTTCCTCGCCTAGTTTCAAGTAGGACTGCTTTTTCAGTTATTTATAGAGGGCTAAGCTGTGGAATGAGCTTATCCCAGGTACCAAGGAATTACCCATTAGTTAATTCAAATCTGAGCTGCTTGTGGGGTTGCTTGGAAAATATACCTTCGAAACAGATTATAATTGACGAATTTAAGATTGACAATAATTGTTTATTGTTTTGTTTTTTGCTTCGGAATCATGATATTATGTTGTTTTATTGTCTATGAATTATTTATGTAAGTTTTTTTTCGGTAGACGGTTTCACCCTTCTGCTTATTATAGATTAAACTTGTTGTTTTGTTGTTTTTTTTTTTCTTTCTTTTTTGTTAGTAGCACACCATCGCAAGCGACGCTTTTAGTGTGCTACCGATTGATTTTGTCTCTGTTTTCCTGGATAATAAATTGCTATTACTACTATTAAACGTTTATTTTAGTTAAAAGTCAAGTTTATCAAATAATTGACCCAGTTTTTCTTTTCTTTTAGAACATAAACTAAAGTTATAACTTTTAACTCTTACTGCAAGCCCGACATCTACAGGACTGCTTTTACCATGTTGTTATCATTGTTCAGAAACTTTGAAATTTGTTTATTTGAAACTATTTATTCCGTAAATCACTTATGGAAAGGCTAGAGAGGGCGAAACTCCTTACCTATCTGAAATTTGCCTACAAAATTTCGTAAAACTGAAGACTGAAAGCTTCAGTCTTTAGTTTACAATGTGAAGGGCAGTCGGGTCACCCTGACTGGGTAATAAACATATATTTGAACATTATTTATGAACAACAATATATGTGTAAACATTCAAGATATTTAAGAATTATATAAAAATTCTACCCTAAGATCGAACGCCAGTGTTTTCACGTGTAATCAAATAAAATGTAATAAATCACGTGTAATAAAATGTAACAGGTGATAAAATAGCTCCTGCCAGTGAAATATTTTTGCTGTTTCATTGATCTGGAGTCGCATAAGAAGCGTAAATAAGTGTTCGAGGATTAGGCTGCAAGAGCTCTTTGCCATTTGGTGTCGCAAGTAGGCTAAACCTACCCAAAGAAATTGTGTATGTCGTACTGTTCTGTATAATTTGCTGGGTGATCATTTCATGGATGTTATATGTCCATCAGTGTTGACGGACATGACGATGTATTTAGGAAAATTCATGAAACGAAAATTCAAAAGAAAAATCAAGGCCAATTACATGAGGTTTTTTAGCACAAAAAAAAAAGATCGAGTTTTGACATATCCTTCAAAAAACAAAAATCAAGGCCGGTTACTTGAGGTTTTTTAGCACAAAAAATATCCTTCAGAAAACAGAAGTCAAGGATGATTGCTTGAGGTTTTTTAGCTCAAAAAAGACCGAGTTTTAACTTATTCTTCAGAAATTAAAATCAAGGCCATGGATCAGGATTGTTCTATTGATGGCTGTGCCTTTCCTTCCTATCTTGTGTGTATGTGTAGCTTTGTGTTGCTTGTCTATCAATTTTTGTCATTAATATTTGCTTAATCTTGTTTGATTTACAGTTGGATAGCGCAACCTCATTGATTCAAGCGGCCAAAAACCTAATGAACGCTGTTGTTCTCACTGTCAAGTCGTGCTATGTTGCTTCAACCAAATACCCAAGAGTGGCCAATGTGTCGGTAAGTCCCTCCAAACATTTTGCTTTATTTGTATAAATACAAAGGGAAATTAACTATCGATTCTATAGACTCTCAGGCCACACTTTTCGCGAAACCGTTTTGTACTCTGAAGAAAGAGGAAGCCATCTTTGCTTAATTCTGTATTTTCAAAAATGTTCAAACTGTAAAATTGTTAATTATTCGATTTTTATAGATAGCCTTGCTTGCGATTTTGTACAGCCTAGATGACCTTGTTTATGGTTTTAAATAGAAGACGAGTTTACTAACTAAAGAGAGAGAGAAAGAAAAAGAGTAGAATTATTTTCACAATGTTCTTTCACCTCTTAGAACTATGCCAGATTTTCTAAGTGCCAGAAAAAACAGAAGAAGAACAAAATTGGTTAAAAATACCTAATGAAATCCGTCATTTCTATCATGATCATACAATGTCATATTTGACGATATTGCCAGATAATTGCCAGATACACAATGACAATATTGCCAGAACAATGTCATCAATACCGTTGTCATCTTATTGGCAACTTCTATGTCAAATTTGAGCTTTTCGTTTCTAAAGTAAATGGGTCGCTTTATGTCTTAACCGAAAAATCTCGAACCTGATATTGTTTGCTCAAATTTATAGTTTCAAAAATGTTCAGCCTATAACATAGTATCAAGGTGGCAAAATTATGTCACAAAAATCACAGCGATGCCATCACAATCGGACTTTCCTAATAAGATTTTGCCAGTGTAAATTTCAGACAATCAGATTTCTTTAAAGGATTTTCTGATTAGTTGAAAATAAATTATAGGAAATTTTTGAGGATGGGGCTGTACTTTTCATATATGGAATAATTTCTGTTACTTTCAGGAGCAACTTATTTTTTTATTTAATTTCTGATTGTTTCTCAATTGGTGGTGTAAAATCAGCCTCCCTCTCTATGGAAAAGTTTTCCCTCCCCCACAAAAATTCTTCCATGGAAATTTCCTATCCATGAAACCCTCCTGATGCTGATTCCCCCATGGAGGATTTCTGTCGGTAAACCCCCCTCCATAGAAAAATTCCCCAAGAGGATTCCAACCCCGCTGAAAATTTCCCCCAGACAATTCCCAAAGAATATCTCCACGTGTGAAATTAAGTCACCAAGTTCAAAGTAAGATAAATATAATGAATTTCTTATATGAACTCTCGGAAATTGTCATCGTTTAAAATCCCTCCTGGAAATCTCACCCAGAAAACTACCCTGGGGTTTATATTTATTAGAATGTTCTACTATGCTGAACAAAATGGATATTTCAAAATTTCCATCAGACGATTGAGGGGGAAAAGGACATGCAGGGGGGGGGGGGGGGTTGGCTAGTCGCCCTCGAATCTTCTCAAAAAGATTGGAGGGCAACTAGTCCCCAAATGGTCAATTAAAAAGGGCACTAGAACTTTTAATTTCTATTCAAATGGGCCCTTTGCTGATCGCCTAGGGCTATTGGTTCAATACAATCACCCATGGGAAGAACAAAAAAAACCGCATCCGCTACCTTTCTTCTGGCAAAAAAAAACCACATTTTAACTGATTGGAGCCCGCCGTGGAAAAAATGGGGTAGCATAGTAACAATGCTACTTGGGAGTTTTCAGTGCCTAGTGAAGTTTGTTGGCAGATTTGGCAGCTTTTGGAATTCTGTCTAATGCTATTGGCAGCTTTGGGACTTTTTCCATACCAGCTTGGAGCTTGAAACCTCTACAGTTGGGCTCTCTGATACGCTGAATCTGATGGTGCGATTTTAAAGGATAGCATTAAACTTAATGAATCTCATATATCCGGAGTCAGCAAAAAAAAGCCATTCTTTTGACGTAACAAAATTTGTGTGTTACCATGAACTATTTGATATTAGCTCTCGACGGCTAAGCAGAGGTCTTATCCAAAAAATCTGCCTTGTTTCCTTTATTCACCGTTTGAAAACCCATACCTTTAATCTTCGTTCGTTTTGTTTGTTTTTCGTTTTATTTTTTTTTTTTCTTTGTTTTTCATACAAAAGCGTCGAAGAAAGAGCATAAACATCATTTTTATGATGGCTTAAATATATAACTTTGAAGATGTTCACACTATAAAAGTGTTAATTATTCTATTTTTATAATTGACCTTGCTTGTAATTTTCTGTAGTTACATTTAGTTTTAATTAGTAGGCAAATTTATTAAGCATATGGATCGTCTTATCTATTAATCAAAAATTTTCGATTTGTTTAAAAAATTGGTCTTTTTAAAAGTTTCCGAAAATAAAGCAATGGATGTTTCACTCATTGATCATTTAAAGTTTTTCGATTGAGGTCACCAAACTTTTTGGATTGAGGTGTGTACATCTCATATGTGAAAAGCGAAAGGAGCATTGTTTGATCCTTGACTAACGACGCCAAAAAATGCCGTTAGTCAATTATTTTTTAGATTAAAGAATTGTAATTACTATCATTAAGTAATTATAGGTAGTATCTAAAATTACCGTTGATAACTTATCCCTACCCAGGTTTTGTAACCCAGCCAAAAACGTTGCTAGGTGTGAGCGTTGGAACTACAAAACTACTAAATATTCAACTGTAGAAAAGTAATTTCTGGTATTTTTGTCGTTGCGTAACTTAGAGGGCGGTAGGTACCCAGCGTTAATAAGCTCTCAGAAGGAGTTATAGTGCTGTGCTGTCTCCTAATCTGTCTTTAGATACTAAAATAATGATAATGATAATGATAATGATGATAATAATGATAATGATTGAGACAACAAAGGCTAAGCATGATGAAACGAGAAACGTAGGAAAATGAAGATCACAGCTAGTAAACAGAAGGGAAAATGCAGATATTTTATTTGTTATAATAATAATTTATTATATTATTTATTTGTTAAATATGTCGATTGGGATCTTAGAGAGCTCCGGAGCCATCTTTACTGCTAACAAATGAAAAAAAAAAAAAAACACAGATAAAAGTCTTGTCAATTTCTTTGACACCGCGTCTGGAAAAATATTTAAAAAAAATTTTACATATTAAATTAAAATATTAAAAAATATAAATATGTGTTTTTAAAATTAATTATTAAAGAAATATTTAATTAAATATTAAAAAAATAACCTTCCACTTACAGTTTTATCTGCAATCAAATCAGTTTTCTGTTCACGTACCTTTTTACCGTTCCTAAAAAAAGGATATCTTTATTCTTGTTTTGGTTTTTTTGTCTTTTATTTTGTCCTGTGAACTTTAATTTATATTTTTTATTCTAATTTCTGCACCGAGGACGGTTGAGCCAGTGTCTTGGCTGAAGTGTCTTCACTGTTATTTCACTGGTTGTTATTTATCTGGTTTTCTTCATTGTCCTAAGATTTTTCCTTTTGTCTTTAGGTACTTCTCTCAGTAATTGCATATATTCTATTACGCTACGCTTGACCAAACAAAAAGAGTTCTAAAGGCCAATATAAATGGATTAAAATGTAACTGAGAATTGAATCTAGATTATATAAATATTTTTGAATGTCGCAATAGTTCTAAAAGAATTTCTATAAGCACTTTGATGCCAATTTGAATTTTGAAAAAAGGGTACGAAAATACCCGCAAGCCGTCTTCAAAAATTATGTGATTTAAAATCACAATTTTAGATAAGCAAATCGGCTAGGGATTTCCATCATTTTAAATAACAATATATAATAATACCATAAATAATAATAATATCATAATAATAATAAATATAGCAACAAAGACAAATAAAAGGAGATGCGATCACACAATAAGTTCAAAGTAGGGGAGAGTCTAGGCCGTATACAGGGGGGAGGGGCGAGGTATTGGGCTGTACCCCCCCCCCAAAAAAAAATAAATAAAATTATCTTACCCGTAAAAGGGTAACAAAATGAATATAAAGAAATTTTGTATGCGTTTCGTATTTTGTTTTTGTAAAAACAAAATAAACAACTAATGTGATTAAAAATCATAATGTTAGATAAGCAAATCGGCTAGGGATTTGTACCATTTTAAATAATAATATATAATAATATCATAAATATTAATAATATCATAATAATAATAATAAATATAACAAAAAAGATAAGTAAAAGGAGATGTGATCAAACAATAAGCTCAAAATAACTGAGAGTCTAGGCCGTATACAGGGGGGGAGGGGGAAGGCACCGGGTTAGACCCCCCCCCAAAAAAAAAAATATATATATCTGACCCGTAAAAAAGTAACAAAATGGATATAAACAAATTTTGTTTACATACAAACAAATAATATAAACAAATTTAGTTTGTAAACAAAGCTAATATAAACAAATTTAATTTAATGAAATCTGATATTTTTGTGCAAATCTTTGTGCAGATAAAATCAAGATCTCTTTGTGTAATACTCAGTCCCTGCATCATTTTCAAGCTTCCCCTTGTATCCTTTGATCCCGACCTTTGACTCCCTTCACAATAGAAGTGTTTTTTCCAGTCTTGGATACATCTGTCCTCTTAGCAGTTCCTTCGATACAGTGTTATCAAATAATACTAATAAAAATCGAATGAAAATAAATAGCGACACAAAACCTTGAAACGAATGGAATTTTTTGTATATTAAGGGGACTGCCCCACTACCCTTTACCCCCCTCTTGACCCTATGGTTTATATTGACTTTAATATTATTCTTGTTCCGAATCAACGATCCTTATATTTGAGCAGTCATTTTTAAATTATTGAGAGAGAGAGAGAAAGATGGGTTTATTAATATAAATAACAAAACAAAACAAGCAAATGGCCCGAAGCAAAGCTTGTTTGGGCTTACAACCCCAATACACATACAAATAAAAACGATACGAAAAAGAAGAAGAAAATAAAAAACAAAAGGAAAAGAAAAAAGAAAAAAAATTCAATTACCCTGAATTTCAATCGAAACGGGATTACACTTCAAGAGAGACAAAACAAAAAGAAACTAAAACCACTTGACCAGTATCGCCAAAAACAATACCAACATCTTGGCTCCACTTGAGGTCCACTCAACTATCAAAACCATAAATTTAAGGCAAAATAGCTTTAATTGCCGCCGAAATTCAAGAAAATTATCAATGTTTCTCAAAGTCGTAGGTAAACAATTCCATGCATGGGGGTCCTAGATGCCGAATAGAAATAGAATATTAGCACAAAATGTCATACTTTTGCGTAAGAAGCAAGGGGTTGAGAAAGGAGCAGCCCCTCTCCATATTTACTCCCTCGGAGAATTTCTCATCCCCACGGATTAATCCCCCACAGACAAATCCACGGCGGACAATCCCCCGCGGGAAAAACACCACCCGATAGTAACCGCTCTTCAATTTAACCTTTTATTTAACTCGACCCCCCTTGCGGTTCAACCCTGATTCAACTCGACCCCATTTAACTCAACCACAACTCAACACCTGCAACAGGTTAGGTTGAAATGAGTGTGGGGGGGGAGGGTAAATTAGCAGTGGTTGACCGTATCTGGAGGAAATATGCCAATGAAATAAAAGCAGTGCCTTTAGTAGATTCCTTATTTTACGATCCATTTGTGCAATTTGCAAGATTTGTGCAAATTTAATCTGCAAGGAATTTTTGTCATTTTAAACAGGGATTTTAGAATGTGATTTAAAAACACGGTTTTGGATTGGCAAATATTTTATCGAAAATAACAATATCCTAAATAAGCACCTGACTTGAAGTAATTGTCAAGTACTACAATTTTCTGTTTATGGTAGGAAGACTCAACAGCCGATAAGAAGCGTCGACCCTCATATTTCTACTTTCCAGTTAGCGAGTCTCACGCCATTCTTTATGGAATTGAGATGGTAAAAATTAGGCATGGTAAAGAATAAAGCATGATTCAAAACATGTTGTCAATAACTTGTTAAAACCTAACTGCTAGTGTTTACTCAATTGTTGGAATGAGTTTTTTTTAACCCTTAAAAACATGGAAATTAATCGTTTTAAAATTAATTTTTAGAAATTTTAACTTTTCAGTTGAATAAACACTGATAAATAAATAATTTAAGACAAAAGGTCATACAAGAGACATAATGTGAAAGTTATCACTAGTATTACTGAGAGGGAGGGGGGGGATTAGGAAAAGACGGTCTGGTTAGTACGTAAAAATTAAGTAGCCCACAAAAATTAAGTGGTACACATGGGTGCACTTGAATCAAAATCAACTGGATGAACTGTAATGAGCAAGTTAAGAGCCATGGCTAATTGGAGAAAAAGCCAAGACAGATAGTCTGAATGAGAGACAAAGCATGGTATAGGCCTTTTTCAGAACTGTATGAAAATTATGTCGTTTTACTATAGCGTCTCAGGCGAGGGAGATTATATGCCCCTGGGCTAAAAGAAGCAGACTGTACTCATTGGGGTAGTATGCTATCCCTTCTAATGTCTTCCCGAAAGACGAGGCATCGGATTCCCTTCCCTTTCTTAGAAATGACCCCTCTGTTCTTGCAAAATGTTCAGCTTCTGTATGCATGCATAAAATGGCAAGTAAAGCAATTGTAAAAGCACTGCGCAAGCGTTATCAGGCACGAACTACCCTTATAATAAAAAATGTGGTCAATAGTTAGGAAGGGGGTATTTGCTTCAAATCTTGTCTAATATTTATGTTTCTACTGATTTTGGTGCAGATGTTTAACTCCAACTTCAGTTTAGTATAACGATTGTTAGCAAGCTTGGCATTTGAAATAAAACTGAATAACATAAATTAAGTATATTATATTTATCTAAATTAATCTTTTTTACTAATTATTATTAATGTGTTATATTTATATCTATTAATTAATATATTTAAATTATTTATCAATGAGTTTTAAGGTCAATGGTATGAGTATATTATATCTAATTGTAGCATACAATTTCTTAGACTAAATAACCTTTTCTATTTATAATTAACAGATAAAACTTGTAATAAGCTAGTGAACTTTGCAAAAAAAACTTTTTTATTTAATATTAAATAAAAAACAGTTTAATTATTTTAACTTGTTTTGCTCAACTGACCGCCTTTTTTATGTAGACCTACGCATTATAACTAGATCAATTAGATATATATGCTATGTAAAGTACCATCCGTCCCCCCCCCACCCTATTTTCACTTGGTTCATAGATTCTCAAAAGACAAATGATTTTCTACTCTTTGGTAAACGATTTAAAAAATAAAAACATTTTTTTATTTCAGTCCTAAATTAAGAAAAAATAACATAAGTAAATGGGCAAACTCAAATGTCTCGTTTATATTAACAACATTGTTTATATGGAACTACTATTAATTTTTTCTTGATGCTGATTTTGATTCCTCTTAATTAGTCCAAATACTGATGCGCTTCTCTATGCTGATTTGGACATATCGAAGCGATTTGACATTTCATTCATTACATGTATTGACATTACATTACATTTGACATTGACATTGATATTGCATGTATTATGTAATGATTTGACATTACATTTTGACATACTGATTTGACATTACATTCATTACATGTATTGACATTACATTAAAGTTGACATTGACATTGACAACACATTTATTATGTAACGATTTGACATTGTATTTTGACATAATTATTTGACATTGACATTACATTTGACATACTGATTTGGCATTACACTCATTATATGTATTGACATTACATTACATTTGACGTTAATATTGACATTACATTTATTATGTAATGATTTGACATTACATTTTGACATACTGATTTGTCATTGTATTCATTACATGTATTGACATTACATTATATTCGACATTGACATCACATTCATTATGTAATGATTTGACATTACATTTTGGCATACATTTGACATACTGATTTGACATTACGTTCATTACAATGACGGATATTCCACCTTCTTTTCCAACCATAGCAGTCTAGTAATGAACCCCACGCGTTGTTCGAGTATCTTTGCTTCCCGCTCTTGCGCGTTATCGGATAAAAAATTTTTGCAGAAAGTCCTATTACTTTAATGCCCTCGTTTTGAAATAGTGTTTAAATCATGCAATTTTTTTTCTTGTTAAAAATGAAAATATAAACTTGTTTTTCGGAGACTTGAAAGGCCCTAGCACCTGTAGTATCCGCACTCGCTAGATTTTACACTGATAAAACGCTCCTTAAAATTTTGGAACTGAAACCGAATGTCTGACATAAAATGTGTGAATAATTGATTTGCTATTTCATTTTACTCGCCAATTGTTGTATGGAAGAAATGTTGTTGTCCTGTTATAAATTTGACTAATCTCCACGTTTTGTTCGGGTATCTGTGCTTCCCGCGCTTGCGCGTTATCGGATAAAATTTTTTTGCAGAAAATCCTATTACTTTAATGCTCTCTTTTTAAAATAGTGTTTAAATCCTGTTATCTTTTTCTTGTTAAAAATGAAAATATAAACTTGTTTCTTGGACACTTAAAAGGCCGTAGCACCTGTAGTATCCGCACTCGCTAGATTTTACACTGATAAAACGCTCTTTAAAATTTTGGAACTGAAACCTAATGTCGGAAATAAAATGTCTGAATAATTGATTTACTATTTCATTTTAGTCGCCAATTGTTGTACGGAAGAAATGTTGTTGTTCTGTTAAAAATGAAAATATAAACTTGTTTCTTGGATAGTTAAAGGGCTGTAGCACCTGTAGTATCCGCACTTGTAGATTTTACACTGATAAAACTTTCTTTACAGTTTTGGAACTGAAAGCTGAAGTCTGAAATAATATTTGTGAATAATTGATTTGCTATTTCATTTTAGTCGCCAATTGTTGTATGGAAGATGAAAGCACCCGAAAAGAAGCCACTTGTGAGGCGTGAAAAGCCAGAAGAAGTTCGAGCCAAAGTAAGACGCGGATCTCAGAAGAAAAATGTCAACGCGGTTAAGGCACTTTCTGAATTCCAAAGTCCAACGGAAGCTATTTAATAGTGCTGTAATTAACGAGTTTTAATTAATGCTATTTCGTAGCATTGTCATTTTTCTTATCATTATTATTTCTTATGACTGTAATATTGAATCTATCAGAATGCCACCGCCTTTTCTTCGAAAAGGCAATACGTCCCCATTTTTTGACGGGGGGGGGATTTCTAATCAAAAATTTGAATCTAAATTTTATGAGCTTTGGTCAGTGATGTTCGCAACACATCACCGAATTTGAAATTTGATGTTCGCATCTGATCAATTTTAACTGCAACATCATTCTACTGTTTTATTTTGTTTTGTTTTTTTTATCGCCTGTTCTAAATCAAGCTAGAGCATTCCAGTTATGTAAAATCAATGCTCGTTCTTTGCAAAAATAGACCTAGGTATATCATGACCGTGTTCAAACTAATTTTTTTCCAGCTTATTGAGCAAGCATAACTATTTTGCTCGATTGAATGCGATTTGAAGATGAAAATTAATTTCTTACAAAAATCACTTTTTGCGAAAAACAATTTTTGGGTATTTTCATCAAACAAATCGAAAAAAAAACGAAATTTGTCTCCCCTCACCTACATTTAGAAAAATACTTTTTTTTTATCTTCACTTGAAAATTCAAAATATCTTTGCCCCCTCCCCTCTCCCTATATTTTCGTGATTTTTTTATACTTGACTTTCATCTTTTTATTTATCTATCTTCATTGAAAAAAAGCTATATAAAAATTAAGTTAAACATATTTTGTGGGCTTTTATGCTATTATTTGAATCTGAGGGGAAAATCGTTTAGAACTTTGTTAGCAGGGCGGGATTAAAGGCTTTGACGCTTCTAGGCTAAAGCGTTTTCGCTGCTCCGTTTTTGCGAGATTTTCGTGGGAATCCCCGAAAATATTTTTCTACCCAAGTTTGTAGATCTAGAGTGGTGACACCGAACTCTGAGCTGCCAGTCTTGGGAGACATCTGACAGTTTATAAGGAGCCACGGAATTCCTGTGTTGTTTTAAAGCCACTTTTCTAAGAATAGGCAGCCCGGCGGCGGAGTCCACCTGGGAGTTTAACGATAAATCTCATCAGTTAAAGGGGCAAACCCTGGTCTGGGGGGGTGGGGGCAAACCGGGGTTTATAGGGGGCAGTTTTCCTCCTGCCCCATAGCTAATTACTGCCCTGCTGCCTTTTCTCAAGACTATGATATAATTTGTACTTTACTGAAAAAATATAAATGAATGTACATGGTCAATTTAAATATAAAAATGCTGATATCTATTTCTTAAAGTCTTAGCATTTTTTATATATTAAATTAAAAAAAGCCAAAATATTAAAAATGTATACTAGACACGCCATTGAATTTGGGCTGATGGTCTAAAATAGTTATTTCCTTAATTATTTTACTCAGCAATGATTTTATTTGTATTAAAACGATTGCAATTTTATGGTTGAAACCATACGCCATTTACATGGCACATGACGTAAGCCATTCAGGCCACAGCCATATATAAATAGATAACAGAACAGAAAAGAGAGATAGTTAAAATGAATATTAATCAAGAAAGAGTTCTTAATTTGAAAATACAGCTCCATTGAAAGATTACGCCTGTTTCATTTAACTGACAATACCAAAGCCTCTTTTTTTCCTTAGTTTTATATGATAGGATTAAATCGAAGAAAGCTCTGTTTGGAGTATCTCTAATAGAGAACAAACTATAATTTCCCTTTTTCACTTTTTCTTCTTTTTTGTAGAAAATTAGTTTCGGTTTTGGGTAGTCGATACATTCTTGGGATTAGTTAAATTCGATGTTTCTAATATTCCCTTCCTTTGTCTTGTTTTTTTTTTATCTACTGACGTCTCAGCCCAGCGGCAAAAATATAACAAAACAAATATTACTCCAAACATACTGTCCAAGGTGGTTGCAATCTGACGTCAGGTGGGGTGGTAAAATTTCTACCGTTCATTATATCATAGTGCTATGTAACACTATAAAGGCAACTTGGTATGAAAGCAATTAATTGTAACTTATTGTGGGCAGTTCAACTATTTTTCAAAACTTTTCTGTTTAATGTGTTTATGTGTCAATTTATTTCTATTTTCAGTGCTTTTGATTGCTTTAGTTGAATAATTTGTGATTTTATTGCTTGACATGGACTCCTCCAGAGGCTCGTACCCGTCATGGACTCATATTTTGGACATTTCACCGTTGAAATCAGGGAATTCCTTGTAGATGTTTGTTGGCTTGACTCCTTTCAATGATGGAGCTTCTTTTCCATTGTATTTGATACCTGTCCTTACGCTTGTTGCTCAAATACTCAGATACATATTTAGATAAAAGGCAGAGGGTGTAGTTCTTTTTTTTTAATCTTGGGCGTCAATTTTGGGGGGAGGAGGGGGGGTGAAAACGCTTTTTGGGTATTTTCATCAAAAAGATCGAAAAAAATGTTTTTTTTTATCTTCATTAGAGAATTTAGAGGATCCTTGTCCCCCCCTCTCCCTATATTTTCAGATTTTGGCGCCCCTATCTGAAATTTGTCTAATTGGAGCTTTACTTGCTTTGTGCACGTATATATGTTTCCGAAACCAATCCTTGGGTGTCAAATATCTACCTTTCTCCAAGAACCCCTTGTCTGTATGAACCATTTTTGGTCCTAATGTAGCTTAAGGTCACGAAGTATTCAACTAATTATATGCACAAAGGGGTGTTCTATTTTCATTCAAATTTGGAGGAGTTAAATGAGTTTAACTCCTTATTTAAAGGAGTTTTTTACTTTTTCTTTTCATTTTTTACGGAGAAAGTGGGAGCCAGCCAAAAAAAAAAAACTGTTTAAATTTTTTGTCTATTGTGGTGCGCGATATTTGACGTAGATTGTCGCTTAACAACGTAATGTTTTGATCAAAAACGTTTACAATGACGTTTGCAACGTTTACTTATCTCCTCAATGATATGTTTTTCTTAGTTGGTCCTTAAATAATGCTTGATGCATAGAAATGCATCTTTTTTTCAGTTTTAACCCCCTTCTCCCGGAAAAGCCTCGTATCCTGCCCCTGAGAGTTGAATCATGAATAACCGTCATGAATAACCTTAGCAAAGATTCAATATTCAATAATTAAAAAAAAAATTGTATATTCAGTTAAATAACAATATTCAGCCTTTAATATTCTACATATTTTAATTTCAAATAGAATATAAGTTCTTGTTCTAGACAAAAAGTGGCTTTGATGTAAGCCGCTTTTATTCTTTTTGTGTTTCAATTCAGAATTAACAGTATTTTCAGAACTCCTTTAGCGATTTCGTAGGTGTCTTTAGGCTATTTCATAGGCTATTCAAATTTCCTGTTTCCTACGTTGCATTCTCTACTGACTAAAATTGATTAAACAAGAAGTTATATTTTATCTTCTGTTTACTTTTATATAAAACATATTTTCGATATATGTAGACCGGCTGACCGATTTCTAATAAATATTGTCGGTATTTCTATTTCTAATATCCCGCATCTCAATTTTTTTTTTTTTTTTTTTTTTTTTTTTTTTTTTTTTTTTTTTTTTTTTTTTTTTTTTTTTTTTTTTTTTTTTTTTTTTTTTTTTTTTTTTTTTTTTTTTTTTTTAATATATTGTACCTATTTGTATTCATTAGTTAGAACACAGACATTGTGTATCTTGGTTCCAATCTTTCGCTACTTTATTATGAGAGTTTTTTTTGTTATTATTACACTGTTCTTCAGGTTAATAGTAATAAATAAGCTGATATACTTTCTTGTTCTTTTATTTGTGTATTTTTAGCTATATTAAATCAGCCAATGCTAAACCATATCTTGAAAAACTAATTGTAGAGTATATCTGCAAGGCATACCTAGTTGGCAAATAAAATAAAATTTATTTTGTCTCGAATATGTCCTACTTTTTCAAGTATCTTCTAATGGGTAAGCGGCGAATGCCGATTCTAAGCTTATTCCTAAATAAGCTCCACTGCTTGAAAGGCCGTAAAATGAACAAAAAAGCTTCTTTTAAACGTTTTTTTTACTCTCCGTGAAGATATAGTTTAATTAAGCGGGTTTTTTGGGAGCATAAAAAGAACCTTCAAAGAGATATTTAAAGTATAGGTTTATTTTCGACTTTTTTAGATCTCATCTTATTTATTCAGAGTATACATGTATCAGACCGCATTAGACAGGGAGATGCATTAAGCATGTGGCTTTCAATAGTTGATCCAGAAATTTATTTGGTGATGGTGCATAGTTTGGTATGGAAGGATCAAACTTACCATTGTTGGTGAATATATCTTTGCATGAACATCTGATAATCCGAAAATATCGTCGTAATTTTGAAAACACCTCGTTTTTTAACCAAATTTGGGATTATTGCTTATTTAACGATTTGGTCCATAGATAATAATTCTCCCAATTACCATCATGCTTTCAAATAATATGTTTTGTCACATCGTGCTACCGTAGTGAAAATATCTTTGTCTTTCACTGTTAAGGTTTACAGGGTCAATCCTGAGCGACGTGAGGAACCTTCAAGTTTTTGTTTGAAATACAATTTGTTTTAGTTGATTTTTCTAATTATAATTCTTTCAATGCATAATAAGGTCCATTTTAATGCATAGTTTTTATTATTTAAGAATTAACGACCCTTCTTGACTACTAAGGTCCCTGCGTCGGCCCTGCAGCGTGATTCGATCTCTGGGTCCCGTATTACCAAGCTAAGGTCAAATCCACTGCGCCACCACAGGACTTTAATGCATAGTTTTTTTTGTTTTTTTTTTATTTAAGAATTAACGACGCTTCTTGACTACTAAGGTCCCTGCGTCGGCCCTGCAGTGCATTCCTGCAGCGTGATTCGATCTCTGGGTCCCGTATTACCAAACTAAGGTCAAATCCACTGCGCCACCACAGGACTATATAAATGCATAGTTTAGAAGCCATATCTGACTTTTTAAAATAATTGCCACATGCCTGAAATAATTAACAGCAATCAAAGGGATAGTAAGCAGGGCAGTATATATTAAATCATAATTTGATCCTCCTATCTATATTATCCTGCTGATCCTCTTTTTGAGGAAAGCTTAGCAAAAAGCTTTTGGCAACCATCTCAAATATGTGAAAATGACAGATACGACGTTTTGGCGTAATTGTGATGAGCTGATGATAGTTGACGCCCTTTCTAATTTTTGGAACAGTGCTCAGTATTGTTTTGCCTAAATTTTATTTGAACTTTGTCAAACAAGTTACCCCTTAGACCTGGGATTTCAGGGAGATCAGAAGCCCAGCAAAGACTAGCTCAGCAACAAAACCGTTGAAAATCGCTTAAAATATTTCAGATTTTTTTAAAAAAGCTTTCTATCCATATCACGGGTGATGGCGCAAAGAAAAAATTGACGCAGTTTATATCAATCTGCTCAGGAAATCGCAAAAAAAAATTGTAAAATCGAATGACAAGATATGAGCTTTAAAGCCTAGAAAAATCTATTTCAGCATCAAAACCATTGGGAGTTCAATTAAAATTTTTCAGATGATTTCTAGAAAGCTCATTTTCACATTTCACAAGGGGATGGTGCAGACAAAGAATTGATGCATTTATTTTTAATCTGCTCAGGAAAGCGTAAATGAATTTGAAAAGTGGAATTTACAAATACAAGATATTAGCCATAAAGCATAGTTATTTCTATTTCAGCATCAAAACCATTGAAATATCGCTTAAATTTTTCAGAAAGAGTCTAGGAAGCTTATTTTCACATTTCACGGGAGGATGGCGCAAACTTGGAACTGAAGCATTTTTTTTTAATCTGCTCAAGAAAACGCAAACGAACTGACAAAATCGAATGTACAAATACAAGATAAGAGCTTTAAAGCCTAGTGAATCCTATATCAGCCTCAAAACCACTGGAAGTTCACTTAAAACTTTTCAGACGATTTTGAAGCTTATTTTCACATTTCACAGGAATATGGTGTAAACATTGAACTGATGCATTTTTCCGTATCTGCTCAGGAAAGGGCAAACAAATTTACCCAGTCGATTGTAAAAATGTAACTAAGGGCTTTAAAGCCTAGTAAACTCTATATCAGCATCAAAATCATTGAAATTTTACTTAAAATTTTTCGGATGATTTCTAGGAAGTTTATTTTAACATTGCAGAGGAGGATGGTGCAAATATGGAATTGAAGCATTTTTTTTTTTAATCTGTTCAGGAAAAGGCAAATGAACTTACACAATTGAATGTACAAATGAAAGATAAGAGCTTTATAGCCTAGTGAATTCTATTTCAACCTCAAAACCATTGAAAGTCCGCTTGAAATTTTTCAGACGATCTCTGAGACTCATTTTCACAGGAATATGGTGCAAACATAGAACTGACGTATTCTTTTCCTGTCAGCTCCAGAAAGCGCAAACGAATTTACACAATCGAATGTGCAAATACAACATAAGAACTTAAAAGCTTAGTAAATTCTGTTTCAGCCTCAAAACAATTGAAAATTTGCTTAATTTTTTTCAAACGATTTACATTGACTCGGTGGTATAGTTGGAATTTTAATTTTATACCTTCAGATCTACCGCTAGTAACATCAAATTTTACATGTGCAAATATACCATTTAGAATGATAATTTCGAAACTGAAAAACAGATTTCGCGCAAATACAGATTTGGTAACCATGCATTGACTGATAAAAACTGCTAATTTCAAGTTAGTCTTTTTGTGGCATGAACAAAGAAAATAACTAATGGTTTTTCTGCTTTAAATCTAACAAAAATAAAAAGGCTTTAGCAAATTTACTTACCTGCAGTAAATTATAGAAACAGTATTACCTGTGCTTAAGAAATTGACCCTTGTTGATAGTTAAATAATAAACAAAACAAGTTTTTTCAACCGAAAGTAAGGAGCTACATAAAAACTTAAAACAGGCAGAAATTATTACGTATATGAGGGGGGTTGCTCTTCCTTAACACCTCGCTCTTTACGCTAAAGTTTTTAGTACTTAAAAAAAGGCTCCTTATAGTTCTAATTAAACGAACCTTGTGCTTCAGGAGTCGTTCTTAAAGATTTGGAACAAAATTCAAACTTTAGAATAAAGAGCGAGGTGTCAAGGATATATTTCCTAGACAGTTCAATCCTGGTGAAAAGTTACTCCGTCCAATCGCCCTTAACATCTCCTGCGTAAAATTGAGTCCACAAAGAGAAAGCAAGACACAGGAAGAATTTTGTATAGGAATTCTGCTAAATTGCCCCAGTGTAAAATTTCTCCTGAAAAATTCAACCCCAGAAAATTATCCCCGTGGAGAATCCTCCCATCTGAAAATTCGTCTCATCCTTAAACAACGGGCAAATTTTTTAACTTAAAGACATCTTCCCAAGGGCTGTAGGGAGGTCTTGATATTTCCAAAGGCATAGTTATTTCGCCTTTCGGTTATGCTGAATAAAGTGACTATCTCAAAACCTCGATCGGAAGATTTTGAGTAAAATAGGGGTTTGGGTGTTTCCCTCCAGTCTTTTAGGTGACTTAAAAAGCGAACAGGAGCTTTCATTTCCTTTTGAAAGATCTGTTTCCCGGTGTTCTAAGACCATTGGGTCATTACGATCATCCCTGCAAAAAAATAAAAATAAATAAACACGCATCCGTGATCTTTGTTCTGTCGAAAATATAAAACTCCCCGTTTTTGCAGATAAGAGCTTGAAATCTCTACAAAAGGGTTTTGTGATACAATGAATCTGATGGTGTCTTTTTCATTAAGATTCAATGAATTTCATGGTGTGTTTCCCCCTTTTTTCGAAAATCAGGCAAATTTTCTGAAGTTATTATCCTTTGATAGATAAAATTAAACTTAATGAAACTTATATATTTAGAATAAGTAACATAAGCCCATTCTTTTCGTATATCTATTGGTATCAAAATTCCATTTTTAAAAATTTTGGTTACTACTGAGCCGGGTCGCTCCTTACTTACAGTTCGTCACCACGAACTGTTTGATACAAGTGCGTTGACTTAATGTTTCTACTTTTCCTGAAAACTTTCACTTGAAGTTTAATATAATCTCCTTCTGGCTTCAAATAAACTTTGTAGTGAAAAATCTTCTTTTCATCTTTTTCTTCTTTCAAATTATAATTAACCATATTGAAGAAGGCTTAGGGGAAGACAACAGTTGCTGACTCATCGAACTTAAAAAAAAAAACAACAAAAAACGGAGCACTTATTACCGATATTCAAAATTCTTACTTGAACTTGCAGAAAGGCTCTCTATCACGGAGATCTCATTTCTATCCGGAATATTGAATCCATCAATTCAGGTGGTCGACCTAGACCGGAGAGCTTTTGTGCTATCTCTGAGCAAGCTATACAGTACACCATTGACTCAACTATTTATCTAACTGTGTGCAACATAATATGATTAAAGATAAGTATACGGTGGTCAATGCCGACAAAGTCAAAAGTTATCATTGTAATTTGAAAGCTCCCATACTTTATTCTTTCATGTAATATTCTTTCGCTCTTTTCTTGAGACAAATCCTTTAAGAGGTTATATATCACACACAAGAAAAAGCCTTTGGAGCAATTATGTGAGTTCAGTGTTATAACTATGTTTTTTTCTTCCGTTACTCCACTTTTTTCTCATTTTTATTGCAAGTGCAAACAAACAATGGACTTTTACAATAAATAATATTTTTAATGCCACAAGTTTCAAACTTTTTGTTTAGCTGATTAATTATTAGTAAGTTACATGTTTGTAGTATTTGGATTTTTAAAAATACGATTGAATGAATTGGTTTTTAATAATATATCCAGCATTAGATTAATTTTTTTTGGGGGGGTTTATAATAAATATGGACCAACTAGCAAACTAAACAATTAAGTTCCATGGCCTCGTAAGCTTTATAAAATATCTTAAGGTCTTCACATATATCTTTGCTTTCAATATACTGCTGTCATTGAAACATGCTTGGATTTTGAACATCTATTGCTTACGTGGCATGTTATCAGTAAGCTGAGTGCGATCATGTGAAAAAAAAAATTGTTTCTTCGAAAAAAAGCTACTAATCTGAATTAGTTAAGGTCAGAAAACTCACATTTCCAAGCTTTGCTCATTCATCTTTTAGCGAAACCTATTTTATTTTACCTCTTAGTTTAGATGTCTCTATAATCTACATGACTTTCCATCGGCAACATTGAATTTGGATATTATTGATCCTTCTGGATTAAGATTG
This sequence comes from Artemia franciscana, assembly GCF_032884065.1. Lineage (NCBI taxonomy): Eukaryota > Metazoa > Arthropoda > Branchiopoda > Anostraca > Artemiidae > Artemia > Artemia franciscana. The sequence goes on from NC_088881.1 coordinate 32,360,005, forward strand.
GAGACTTTTGAAGAAGCTTGTTTAGCCAATTGTTTATAATTATTCAGCCTGTACTTTGTTGAAGGTAAAATTTTGCTCTTTCCCTTTGTAGCTAGGCATCATACATGCTAAGGACCTGCTTAAGGATTGTATTCTATAACTGTGGCCTAGGCTACAGCAGCTTTATGACTAGGTTTATATTACCAGACTATTTAGGTAGTTAAGAAATGAAATTACCTCTATAGTCCTTACATAGCTCCAAGCTGCAATTCAAGCTAATTTAAGGTAGTCAGGAAAGGGAGTATTATTTTTGAAATCATTATAAGTAACATTTTTACTTGTAGGCCTATCATTACTTAAAGCATATATCATTATTAAAGTTACCATAATAGCCTGGTTACCTGAATAGTCCATTCATATAAACCTTACCAAAGATCTATTTTGCAAGGTTTCAATTTTATAACAGAAAGATTTTTAAAGGTCACTGCCTCTAGAGGGAAAAGGAGTAGAGATAGATGCTTCAAATTACTGTCCTGGGGCATATTTTAGTCTGTAGACCCATCCTTGTAATTTTCATTTTCCCAACCTAACCCTTTCTGAGTTAGCAGAAAGTAGCTAAACTAGAAGGTAAATATATGACTGTCCATATTATTGGACTTACAAATAAAGTAAACATACAAGTCAATGCCTTTTTTATGCTTTTTACAAATGTAATAATCACTTCTTTTGCAAATTCAAATTTAAGCACTTTTTTTTTACCTAATCTAACCTAAACTAACTTTATAGTAATTTTGGCAATAAGAAAGTGTAGTATTATTACCTTAAATTACATTGTCCAGCAAAATAAGGATTAAATCCTGAAGAATTGCTGGTTAGTGATGATGATGGTTGGATGTCTCAATGGCATCCCACTCAGTTTGCCATGGCCTTGATGACCATTCTCCATCAATGGCTCTTTTAAAGGCAGCAGTACTAGGGGTAGTGACTGCTTTTTTGGTGAGAGAATTCCACAAACTCACTATTCTGTAAGTGAAGAAGTTATTGCATAGTCTAGTGGCAGCTGTCTTCTGATATAGTTTCCAACTATGCCCCCTAGTTCTGGCAGACTGGTCAAGTTGAAATAGCTTATTTAATGGAGAGTTATAATTCAGGAGCTTATGCATCATAATAATATCACCCCTTTTACATCTAAAGACAAGAGTGGGGAGTTTCAGCCTCTTCAGATGGGATAGGTAGTTTAAGTATTTGCATCCCTCAATTGCTTTTGTAGCCTGTCTCTGAACTGTTTCTAACTTCTCCTGGTCATCTTTGTTGAGGGGGCTAGCAACACACATGCCAAACTCCAAATTAGGCCTGACCAATGCCTTATATAATTTAGTCATCACCATAGGTGACCTACTAGTGATTGTTCTTTTTATAATGCCCAGGGTTTGGAGTCCTTTGGCTACAGCTGTCTGTGTGTATAGTGAATTTCAATTCTTTATCAACTATTTGACACCCAAGTCTCTCTCCACTTCAGACTCATAATAGTCTGTCTTGATCCATCCATCCCTAACATATGTTAAGGGCATTTTTCTTTCCAAGGTGGATTGTTCAACATTTATTTACATTGAATTCAAGCCTCCACAAAGTTGCCCAATGGGAAATTACCCACAGGTCATTCTGCATATAGGCTCTCTTATCAAGTGTATCAACAGGTCCAATGAGTTTGGAGTCATCAGCATAAAGACTTATTTTATTTTTGACTGTGGTTGGTGCATCATTAATATAATTGTTGAATAAAGATGGTTCCCTGGGGCACTCCACTTAATACTTCCACCTCCTCTGAAAAGAATACCTGTCCATTTTTTCCAAATATTTTCACCCTTTGCTTTCTCCCAGAAAAGCAAAGTTGAAAAGTTATTTTGTTGAAATCATAGTATTATTTTGTTGGATAATGACTGGTAACTCATACTTTAATTGAAAATTCATCATTTTTAAGAGCTCAAAAAAATACTTAGGTATGAATTTTGATAGAGGCAATTATTTTATTCATAATGAGCATAAAAAAGGTATTGAGTAGTATGTTCACTTTATTGTTAAGTCAATAATATGGACAGTCATGTATTTACCAACTAGAATTCTACCAAATTCTGGATGAGGTAATAATCTTTATCTAGGAGAGTATTTGAATTAGGTGAATGGAGCTTTCAGGAATTTTTCCAGAGCCTCAATTAGGCTATATACCTTTGTCCTTGGCTAGGCTAGTGAATTTATACAAAAGTTATTCATATAATTTAGTATTAATTTTACATTGTTCTTCCATGTAATTTTGCTAGGAAGAAGGTAAAAACATTATTTGATGACTTTTCTATACTCTTTCCAAATTAAGTAATCACTTTTGGGACATATTCTATTTTGAGCCCATAGTAATCAAAATTCTGAAAATATGCTTATAAGAAAAGCTTTTTAGAAAAAAATTGTCATTTATAGCTGATTCAAACAGTTAATATTTTCATTAGTCTTGATTGTAAAATGTTATTTTCAAAACAAATTTGCAAGAATTTAAAAAAAGAATAAAATCTCTAAAAAGAGACAAAGGAACACAAAAGTACACTATTATTGAAAGTAATATATAGAAAACTTACAGCCCTTACCCTGAACAAAAAGGAAAATCACAATTTTTGCTGGGTTGCACTCATCTGTTGTTCTTTTTATGCTCAGAGGTGACTAGAGGACAAGGGTTGCATTAATGCATCCTTTGTTCTTTTTTTGCTCAGAGGTCACTAGAGCACAAAGGTTGCACTAATGCATCCTTTGTTCTTTTTTTGCTCAGAGGTGACTAGAGTGTCATTGATTTGTTTAAGTTCTTGTTTAAAAGCCAAATTTTATATCTAATTGGTTTTGAACTTTACATCACTGTCTAAAAACTATTGACAAGAAGATAAGTTAGCTTTTTAATTTCTTCCCATGGCTCAAAATAGAAATTACCCAAGAAGGAGTTATTGGACTTTAAAAGAGCATAACAATCAAGTGATGTATTCACTTTCTTCCTAGCTAAATTTTGTGAGCATGTATAAATCTACCTTTGCTACTCTAGATTTTTTTTGGAATGTCCTCATGTCACAGAACATTCTTGGGGGGAGGGGCAAGGAGACCAGGGAGAATATTTTGGAAATAATTCTGTGGGCTATTATCATTTTGCCAAGTTTCCTCTGGTCTATGAGAGTAGAGTCAAATGATGTAAACACTCTTTATATGGCATCTGTTTCAGCCCTTCAACCATTTTGATTGTTCTGTTGTACTCTTTAGCATTTCCTTGTCCTTCCTGAAGTAGGGTGATACCAGGGACATTCCAACCTCTAGGTGCAGGCAAACTAGTACCTTGTACAGCTTTATAAATACATTTGGGGATCTGCTGGAGATAGTTCTTTTGATCACCCTGAGAGATTGGAGGACAGACAACTATACAGATTGTGCATGGGTACTGAACTTAGATTGATGGTCAATAATGACTACAAGATCTCTTTCTTCAGAGCTTGCCAAAAGGAGGTTACCTTGGAGATGGAACTGCTGATGTGTATTGCTGAAGGGATTACATGGCATTTATCACTATTGAAAGAGAAGAGCCATGTATTAGCCCAAGTCCCAAGAATAGCAAGGTCCTTTTGGACAGATTGCAGGTTTGAGGGTGTAGCTGCTTTGCCAACAAGTTTTGAATTGTTAGCATAAAGTGTGAAGAGGTTTGAGTGAAGATTAGGTACATCATTCATATAGTAGTTGAAGAGACTCAGCCCAAGAATAGTCCCCCTGTCGAATGCTGTTAAAGCAGCTATAGGAGAGGAGAAATGGAGGACACCCTGAGAGTCATGAACTCTTACAACTTGTGTTCTTTTTTAAAGGAACTTTGTATCTACTTGACTATAACATTGTCAACAGTTGCTGCTTTTAGTTTGGTGATGAGGAGTTCATAACAAACCTGGTCAAGTGCTTTTTAGAGGTTCAGGAGCTCCATGTCAACAGGGAAATTCTTTATCCAACAATGATGTAACATACTCAGATGTCTATATTAGATTATTATCAACAAATCTTACAGATATAAAGCCATTTGGAGTTGAAGTGAGAGTGTTGTTAGTTTCCAAGTTTTGAATTAGAGCTCTGTTGACAAATCTTTTGAGCACCTTTACAACTGCAGAAATGATGCTGAAGGGATGGTAATTTTCTGCATGATCTTTGGGGTTGTTTTTGTGCATTGGTGTAATATAGGATGTTTTACAATCAAATGGTAGTTCTCCATTTTGTAAGGACACCTGGAAGAAGCTAAACAGGGGAGAACTGAGAACATTTCAGCACTCATTGAGGAACTGTGAGTGTATCCCATCTGATTCTTTGGGTTTGTCAATATCAAGTTTATCAAGGCTAGCTAAGACTATTTCTTCAGTAATTAACAATCTGTGTACTGGATCAGATATTAATTTGATGGTGCTCTAGGGATAGTTGGGCAAGATTGGATGGTGAAGGCAAAGACAAACTGGGTATTCAATACATTAGCCTTATCTTCTGGCAATGAGTTGGTTATGCCATCATATTTGAGTTCAGGAATGGTGTGGTGGTTAGGATTCTTAGAAGAAACATGTGCCCAGAAGGTTTTTGGGTTTTCCTTGATATTTGTAGCAGGCTTCTCCTTGTGCTCAGACTTCAGTTTTCTAACTACATTGAAGACAAGGTTCCAAGCCTCCACATACCTCTGCCAATTTCTTGTGATTTTTCCTTTTTTTACCTTATCCAGGCTCTAGCTTTCCTGTTAATTATTCTCTTTGCATCCTTTGTGAGGAATATTAGTGTTTTTGGTAGATGACATGGGAGTGCTTTTTCTCAGTTGATAGGACAGCTTCCTTAACATTTGTCCATTATATGTTGATATCAGAAATGATTAGTTCTGATCAATTTACTGAGGCTAGTTCCTTCTGTATTGCTTGATAGAACTATTCAGAACTTGATAGACAGGATGACTGAGTGGTCACTCTTGCCAACTAGAGTAAGAAATTCATTTCTGATGAGGGAATATGGATTGCTCAAAATTACAAGATCCAATAAGGGAAGATTCTGGTTGCCATGATACCTTGTTGGCTTGTCAACCAGGGGGTTATCAGATAGACGAGGTATAAATGGTGAATCTCCATCACCAGATGCTGTATGACAACGACCTTCAATCCACTCAATGGGAAGTTGAAATCACCAATAATTATCAAATCAGATACAACCATTGGTGATACTTGAGATGCCATTTCATCAATGAATGTTTTGAGATATATTTCACAATCATCAAGACAAGGAGCACTAGGGCTTCTGTATACACACCCAATACAGATTTTTTTAATACTAATATCAAGCCATAAACTTTCCACCCAGGACACATTGAAAATTAGAGGATTAATAAGACTAACCTTCTCTGACATAGATACCAGCTCATCTTCTGCAGTCTTTCATCATCAGAGTAGTGAAGTACTGAAATTCAGAGATATGTAACAAACTTTCATTAACAGATATTGTGGTAAATTTTGGCAGAATCTCCACTAACCAAACATTATCTGCTTCTTCATCTTTTAGGAGCACTTAGGTATTTAGTAGCTTATTTTTAAAAGAATCAATGTTGCTAGAGATGGATTGCAGGGTATTATTGTTCCAAGACTTTTGCGAGCTTACTTTGTAAAAATTCTGCTTTGGCAGTAGAAAGCATAGTACTTCAGTAAAGAATATCATATCCTTAAAATTGCCCTAAAAACTCTCCTCATCAGAAAAATTTGAGTCTCCCAAATAACCTTATGTTGGTTTTGGACTTACATTCCCTGTGAATACCCACTGGTAATTTGGATATACTTTGAATTTTACCTTACACAGAAATTCTACATTTTTTGCCTCAGAGTTTTTGAAAGAACTCTGGTAAAATGAAATTTGGTCTGTGCACTCTTTAAGTTAGATAGGGGGCAGGAGGAGAGACAACCATAAAAGGAAGAGATATACAAGGCTGAAGATTCTTTGTTCAGCAATTTAAAAGATGAAAAAAGCTATGTTATACTCGCTAGCTATAGAATAAATACATTTTAGTAAATAATTGTTAAAAGTTGAGATGGGAGAGGATCCAAATCAGGGTCACAACACCATTTGAAAGGGATCCAAAAAAAAATTATAGAGTATCTAGGCTCATCAGCATTGCCAATTGAAAATATTGTGCTTACAGGAAAAGAAGCAAAACAGGATGGATATGTTCAGTGGCTTTTCTAGCCAAATGTCTAGTTGGATGGGTAATAATGCAAAGAAACCAGATGGCTCTCCAGAAGCTGAAGTGCCTCAACCAGAAAATAAAGAACAACCTGGGTCTACAGTAGAGGCACCAGGAGCAGAAGAAGTAAAAGATGATAAGTCTGCTGATCCAAGGCAAGTTATGGGGGCTTTTTGTTTATTTATTACAGCTGTGTATAATAACCTGAAAGAGACATATGCATTCCAATATCCATAGCTTCCCCACTTGTCCAATTCAATGGATTCCTTTGACAGTAATCTAAAATATTTGAGCTAGGAAAGAATTCAGGTCTGTCAATCTTAAGTTTGTATTGATATATTCAGCACCCAATTAGCTGATTATCAAGCAATTTGTTTAATTTGCCTGTTCATTCAATTTCCTTAATATATATTTAGAAAATAGAAATTATGAAAACTCAAAATACCAAGGACATAGATAATTAAGTCTGATTCTTGGATTGGATGATTGGACACTTATACTACCACATAAATCTAAAAAATTGCAAAAAAATCAAGAATTCAATTTATGTTTTTTTTGCATTAACAAATTATTTGGTTGAAGGTAGTGCCAAAATTAAAAAAAAATAACTAAAAAATAAGCTCTGTTATATATGTTTTTCTTTTTCTTTTGCTTTGTTTATTGACTAAAGTGTGAATTTTGCTCATCTGGGCTTGTGTTGGCCATTTTTCAGGAATAAGTCTTATCTTACCTATGATACCAAACAGTACAGAAGAATAAGAAGACTTTCACACCAAAAGAAGGTTTAGCTATCCTTTGAGGGTGTTATTGTCTCAGGGTATTTGATGTCCTATGGACAAAATATTTGTAAAGTTTAACTGATTAATTTTGCTTATTTATTGTCATGGTTCAATGTGGCAACACTGATAAGAATTTGGTACTGTCATAATTTGGTACTATCAATTTTGAATCAATTAAAGGAAAATCTTAGAAAGTTGCAGTTTTTAGGTCTGAATGGATCAAAGATAGTCCCCGGATTTGTTGGTAGCAAAAGATGTGTCTGCTTTGATGTTTTTGGTTCTTTCAAAATTCTTTTAAAATTAGAAAATGAGGAATTTTAGTTGCTGTCATGTCCATATAGAATAATGAATTGAAAATCCACTTAAAAGAGTTGTGAATTTGGGCAAGAAAAAACCTTCTGATGAGCAGAGATAAATATTTTAGTAAAAGTAGTACAGTGTTATGTGGGTTGTTCTATCCACACAATTGTTGTTTGCATTAAAAAGGTTATAGATGCTATAAATTTATTGGCATCCATAGAACAATATCTCAAAACTTATCAATTTTTAAATAAATCAATAGATTTATAGTTACAATACTCATGATCATGTACCAAACCAAGCTGTTAGTCAAGTTTTATTATAGTTATTGGGACCCCAGTTCTGTTTTTGATCATACACAGAGTAAGCTTTATGCTAAGATCTCGGTGAAATTTTTTAGTTACCTGTTTATTGTAGTTTATATGGTCAAATGCAATTAGATTATATTAACAGGAGATGGGCATGAACTATTGAAGCTCAAACCAGTTGGGACCTTTGCTTCAACATTCTATGTACTTAAAAAAACTGTTTAGACTATAATCAAACAGTGAACTTGTACTACTTCCTGGCCCTTGCTATAGCCTAATACTTTGAAATTGAAGACAGAAGCATTCTTTGCAAATACTACAAACTCTGGATACTCACTCTGGACAGTGTCACTCACTCACTCTGGACAATGTAAGGTAACTAAGATAACTTTGAATCCATCATTGAAGTCATGACAACAGTTTTGAAAAGCTTTGGAGTTCTCAAGGGCAGTTTCTGGTAAATAAGACGAACCACACTAGAAGCAGCCTTAGCAGATCCATTACATTCACTTTTATTTGCATTAGGAACCTTGGAATGGCATACTGTCAAATTGTCTTATAGACCAGTTGAATTTATATAATAAAATGTCTTCTTCCATGTCTCCTCCAATTTTTGCTTGGCCCTGCTTTTAACCATTTTGTCTAACTAGAATTAAAAATAAGAAGGGAATTGAAAGAGAGGAAAAGGAAATTGAAGGAAAGGAAAAGGGATGTAAGGGAAAATAGGAGCAACACAGGCAAATGCTTTGCCTAGCTGATTTGCTAGTTTATTCCCAAGAATCTTTGCCCTTCTTGAAATTGAATGAAGAAATACCAAAATACCTTCTCTGTCTCTAGACATTCATAGCAATGGTCTGGAACAACATATGGTACCAAAAAGCTTTTTAAAGTTGATCTGGCTATTTGTAACTACCCAGACATTGGGAAAAAAGGAGACTGAGGTTTTTTTTTACCCTAACTGCAGGAGTTTATTAATGTCATGTGTACATTCTTTGTTGGCAACAAGCTCAATCCCTTTAACTATCAGATTTGGTCTACCTTGGAAACTGGGTAGTCTATCCCTCCAGGTAAGTTGGGCAGACATTCTACTCTGCACGCACACATACTGTTGAGTTAGACTTATGTTTTTCGGTTTTATCTGCATTTTTTTTTAAATTTTCACTGCAATTTTGGCTGATTTGGATGGAGAGGCCTTGCTACAATTCCCACCCCTTGAATCCTCCATGAGGATAGGTCGATAAAACCAATGAACCAGCTTAATATCTGGGAGGGGGGAATCATACATTTGTATTTGGAAGGATGAAGGTCGTTGCTCAAAGTAGGGTAACTCTTTAGTCCCAATGCTGTCCACTTCTTTAAGAAGGGGTTCAGAGCTCAGCAGGAAGCAATACATAAATTTTGTCCCAGAAAAATTGCTACCACCCTCAACTGCTTGATGTAAAATTAGGTTCAAAACAAAACCAAAAACAAAGCATTTATAATATTAAGATAGTTTAAATTTATTTCAGTGGTTTTGCTGTTGGAATGAACTTATTATCTGGTGTCAAAACTCAAGTTGGGTCCTTTTCCAACTGGCTACCATTTGGTGCTAAGAAGATTGATGAAAGCACAGAACTTCCTGCATCACCACACAATTCACCAGTTAAGGAGGAAGAAGAGAAACCCGAGAGGTTGGCAAAATTTTTATTATAATATTCTATAGAAAACCAACGCAAAACAATAGATATCATCATTTCAATTCAAATCCCTCCCCACAAGTTAAAAAAGCAGCTGTAACTTCTCTCATTGATCATGCCCTGAATATTTCCTCCGATTCGTACTTAAATGTAGAAATAAATTTTATTTAAAAATAAATTATTTAAATAAATTTTTTAAGCTCTCAAATATAATCTTTATTCCATACATCCAAAAGAAAAAAACAATTTTTTCAAAATTACAAATTTCTTAAACTCCGGTAAAGATGAAACCCAGTTACATGCCAAAGAGAGGTTTATGAAATACCATGGGACTGGTTTATTTTAATAAACCAATTTATAATAGTATTGAACCTGTTACAAATAAGCCTTTGAGGCCAGCTGCCAAAAAAGTAAGAAAGCTTAGCCTTGAAAGCTTGTATTTAATTATATTGTTCTGTTTCGTTTGAATGAATTTATCATCTCACATCATTTTATTTATCAGTCCTAGTTGAATGTTGTTGAAGTAAGGATGCTAGAGCTGTTTTAAAAAGTTTTTTAGAAACATTTTTATTTTTAATGTTCGCATTTTAATGTAAGTTTTTATAAAATATATATATTTTTTTTGTGTTGTGCTGAAGACAACCCTTGGACATTGGGCTGAAATATTCACTGAATGGAATTCCACTGTCTTGAGAAAATTTCCCTATTGTTTCTAAGTTGTTTTTGTTTGATATGGAAAGGTTGTTGTTGTATCGGATTAACGACGCTTCTTGACTACTAAGGTCCCTGCGTCGGCCCTGCAGTGCATTCCTGCAGCATGATTCGATCTCTGGGTCCCGTATTACCAAGCTAAGGTCAAACCCACTGCGCCACCACAGGACTATATGGAAAGGTAGTGTGGTCTTCGTCGCTATTTAGATAGGGTCATCTTTTCTTCTCTAACTTGAGCTAACTCAAGTAACTTCAAGCTGCAACTACTAAAAGCTAAATAATAATACAAAATATTAAATAATATTAAAATAAAATAATAATATAAAAATAATATAATATAAAAATAATAATAATAATAATAATAAGAAATAATAATAAATAATAAACGTTTGAAAATAATGTGGTTTTAGTTTGAACCAGGGGGAGTCGTTTTAGAGTCTAATATGATGACACTTGCTGTGCTGAGAAGTTTCTAAGTATGTGGAGTAAGTGTGGAGTAAATAATGTGGAGTAAGTAGTTTTATTTGTCAAGTTGATAACTGATTACATATGATGACGTCTGCAGTAGAGACAATAATTTTCAATATCGCAGTCGACAAAGTTGTTTTGACGTCTTTATCATTGTGTCATTGTAACCGCTATTATCATCGTTCTTTATTTCTTGCATCTTAGACATTTTTTTCATAACTTGTTTTTCCTGAATTTTGAATATTCAAGAAAAAAATATCCCGTCAGATGAGTGTTCATTGGGTTCAACTCAGTAGATCAGGACTCTCTGTGGCTTATATTCCAAAGGACTAGCCTTCAAGTGAAATGCAGATGGCTTATCAAGCGTATTTATACTGACTGGTACGCAAAACCCCGTCGAAGTAAATGGATGATAACCCCTTTGAAGTAAATGGTTAACTCGTCGAAGTTAACCCCTTCGAAGTAAATGGACGTCTAAGTCAAAAGATCGAAATTACAACTGGATTAAGACACGATTTCCTTTTCTAGCTGAGGTAATACAAATAAAACACTTCAGGAGAATTGATTGACTGAAGTAGTATTACTTCGTGTCAAACGACAGGCTCTTATAGTGAACTGCTCAACTACCACTCTCTTGGCAAGTGGTTATTTGAACTGTCCGATGGTTCTGTCATATGGTTCGAATGCCAGCAGAATCTCATGGGAAAATCATAATTGACTTCTAATCTTCAGCCCACAATCGGAAGTGACCGCATGAGAGACATTGATTTAGATGGTTGGATAGCCTTGACTATTTTTTATCCTGGTGAATGTCCTCCCAGACAACACCCGTATTCTGGCTCAAGACCGTCAAGTCTGGTAGCAACGAGTATCGTCCATCTCCGTGCTGCCCAGCCGGCAAGTGATGAAAGTATAAAGATAAAAACAAAGTTTGGGCTCAAAACTTTAACTGGGTTTGCTTCTCTTTTGTTGTATCATTTTAACTATTAGCAGTCCCATAGCTTTTTCTAAGTAATGTTCTCTATTTGGGTCAGATATGTGGATTTGCCTACATCCCCAGATTCCCAACGTGACTCACACGGCCCACCGGTGGGGCATGGCAAAATTTTGGTGGGTCATGGCTGGACGTGCACCCTTTGACTGACAGTAGTCTAGACCTTGATTTGAAAAGAAACATTTTTCATGCAAATGATCTCACATTCGCATACATTTATTGAGTCAAACAGATACATGATAGTATTGCAATGACGTCATGCATTGTATGAAGACATTGCATACAGACAGAAACTTGAAATCACAAAAAATACCGCGAAAGGAAAACTCGAAAAAGAGATACCAAGTTAATGGCCTTTTAAACTTCCTTCAGGGGAATACGCGCAAAATTTTGGGTAACAAAATTTCGACGTCACAAGGGGGGCATCAGGATTTAAGAAATGCCTAGATGGGGCATGAAACAAAATCAGTTAGGAACCACTGGTCTAATCTCATCAGAGAAGCCTGATAAAGATATAAGGCCCTTCAAAAGTATATTTTTAGCTTATCTTCTGCTGATAAAGGTCATTGAACGTATGGCTAAAATATCCAATTCTTAAATTTACTTCTGTTTTTAGTTTGTTCAACTTCCTGGGAAGTTGGTCCATTTCAGAAATGATGTTTATTCAAGCAAGCGTATAAAGAAGGCATTCTTATCCCTCCCCTCCCCCTCACCAGAAAATTACAATTTTTTGCTATTCCAAGAAAACAGGCATAAACACAAATAACAGTAGAACAATGGGGATTTTTTTTTTTACGACAGTGGAACTAAAACTTCAAATGAAAATGTTGACCCTATATCCAAGGGTCGTCCTCAGAACAACAATTGAATATAAAAAAAACGGTATTTGTCTATTAAACGGAACACACTTAATAATTGCGGTGTTTAAGATCTGACAAAAACCGGCTTGCCTCTCTGGAAACGGTTATGATTTACTTATCTTGAGTGAGAAAACTACGATGTAGGTATATTTTAATTTGACATTTAATATTTAGAGGGGTTATGTTTAGGTATTTAATTTAATGCGTTCAGCGTGGCCTGCTTTCCATAATTCTTTGATGCTTTCCATGATGTTTTGGTATATTTCATTAAGATAAACCTAACTTCACTTCTTGGGAGTGTTGCGTTTAACAGACAAGTACCAAGAAATTTTGCATTAAAATACCACTAGAGAAAAGGTTTTTACGTCTCTATTTACGTCTAGAAAACATACGCATACATAAGATGGCTCTAGGGCAGCCATAGCTTCAAAACTCCGTAATTATTACTTTCCTATGGTTCCTTGTTTTTTTCCGTTTAAACTAAGTGCGCAGTATTTCAAAATAAAAGTCTGTATTACTAGAAAATTCCCATAGCTTTTTTGGGAAAGAGGCCATTGGGAACGACATTGCTGTTTTTGTTTCTTTAATGAAAGTTTAGAAATGACAAACGATTGCATGCCAACTTATCACCTATGACATTAATGGGAATATTTACACTTCATTTGTCAGTTTTGCTTAGCTTAACGCAAGTTTATTATAAAAAAAATAACAAAGACGGTCAATAGTATTGACTTCAAAAATAAAGTCTCCCAATTTCTTGTGTACTTGTGTTGTATTTACACATGTAGTAAGATTGGATTCTAATTGTTATGAAATGTCTTAAGAAGACAGGCACTTTAAATAAATATCTAAGAATTGCAAAATAGTAGGACACAAACGCATAACTAATATATTTTCTTTATTTATTATTTTATTTTTACATTTATTTATTTTTTGTATATAGTGACATATTTTGATTATTTTTTTTATGCCATTAATTTTTTAATATATCAATTTTTACTGTATATTTATATCTAGCTGTTGGGGTGGCGTTTCGCGCCACCCCAACACCTAGTTGGTGGGGGCGACACACAAACATGACGTCAGTCAACAGACAAACAACTTATTTTTATACACATAGATATTTATTTTTCATTTATGGAAAACAAAAGCAGTGAAGAAAACCATGCCTAGAGATTGTGGTTCAAAACCGCATGTCCTAAGGCCTTCTGCCTCATGAGTTGTTTGCAGATAGTGCCCTTTTTATTTCAGATTCGCCATTTTGACATTTGAATAAAGTCTATAACTCAAAACTCGCCTGCCGTAACCCTGCATATAAGCATATATTGACCTATTTATTGCAGATGCGCCATTTTGACATTTGAGTAAAATCTATGACTCAAAACTCGCCTACCGTAAGGCCTTCTACCTCAAAAGATATAAGCATATATTGTCCTATTTATTGCAGATACGCCATTTTGACATGTGAATTAATCTTAGACTGAAGGCTGTGGTCCACAGCCTAAAACTGACACTAGTTCGAAATGTGTCAGATTCAGGTAGCTTTGTGCTGCAATGAATTGTTAGCTGCAGTAGTATTTCTGTTACAATATTATACCCATAGTGCTCCTATTTGGAGAAGGGATCTCCCTCTTCCCAATGTCCGAGTTTTATTTTCCACCATTTTGGCTCTTTGGATGTTTATTTCCCATAAAAATTGCCTTTCAGGGTCGGGACCCGATATTTGAATCCAAGTCATCCCGTTTAAAAATTGTTGGAAGTTGAATTTTACTTGTTAAAAAAATGATACATATACATTATAGGAAGAATTGGCTATTCAATTCCCAATCTAATGATCATACCAATCGCTAATCGCTGCCACCCCCACCTTTCAGACTAGAATGGTTTACCTTAATTCCCTGATCTGCATTTTAAAGCAAATTAAGATCCCTCTTGATCTGCGAATTGTTCGATAGTTGGTTATGGGGTCAAATCAACATCAGATCTATCCCCCTTGTATAGGGAACACCATTCCACTCAACATCCACTAGCTTCTTGAAAGCTTCATCATTGGGTGTTGAGACTGTTTTATCAGAGAGACTATTGCAGTGGTTGACTAAATGACAAGAGAAAAACTGTTGACAGCGTTGCGCTTTTACTGATGACTTATTTTTTTTTTTTTTTAATGTACCATTATATCGGTGCTGATATTTTGGGAAGTTGAGAAGTAATTTATAGGGGGGAGGGCTCTCCCCCCTAAACACTAAGATTGACCCTGCGTTCTTCTTATTTTTTATATTATTTGTTTTTTCTTCAGATTTATCTTAACTACTCCTCTCTTTAATAAGCTCCTGTATACATATCTGCACAGACTACCGACCCTGGAGGCCTACTTAAGTTTTCTTTTGTAGGAGGAAGGTAATGCCTCAAGTACTGAGCATTTTAAAGTCTGAGTATCCCAGTTCGTGTGTATTTTCTGGTATTTTTCACTTTTTGCGATTCTGTGTTTTAATCTTGTTTTCAGGGAGGGGACAATTTTTTATTATTTTTTCTATATGTTGGTATGAACACAGTTGCCAACTTTTATTATGATCTGTTATACATTTCAGCCCTGATTCACAGAAAAACCTACTTGAAGACGGAAATGGCGAAAAAACCACAGCACAGGCCATTCGAGCTGGTAAGTCTTTTAATAAAGACTTTGAAATCTATGTCGTTGGTCAGAGACCATATAGGCTATTCAAACCCAAGTCTCATTGTTTTTTTTTTTGTTTGATTTTTTTTTCATTTATTTTTACCGTAATGCCCTTCTTCAGAGAGTTGCGATAAAAAAGGGAAAAAATATTCAATGCTATCGATCAAGATTTTCAACTAGCTTTTCAAGTAGGTTAGCATTAGAATCACATGAAAATGCTGAAAAGGGTGTATCTAGTGAAGTGGTAAAAACTCCGTAGCGGAAGGTTTTTTATGTGGCAGTAATCTCTTCAGCGGTGATGCGCCCTCCAGTCCATATGTGGTTCGTAGGTCTTACCGCCACATTTTTTTTTGTGGCAGAATATTGCTTGAAATCATTATCCTTATCTACGTATAAAGGATTATAAAATCTTTCTAGACGAGGGAAGTGGGGCTATTTATTGATTGTATCCATTCAATATTACAATCACCGTTAAAATGAACGTTTTTCTTGTAAACAAGTTTGATCACTTTTTTTTCGCTGAATTTCCCCGGAAATCAACGGTAGTAATCTCTTCAGCGGTGATGCGCCCTCCAGTCCATATGTGGTTCGTAGGTCTTACCGCCATTGTGGCAGAATATTGCTTGAAATTATTAAAACTTATCTGTTTTGTTTAATAAAACAATTCTATAATCTATACGAACAGAATGTAAAACAATTAAATGTTGCTTTTTATGTAATTTTGAGACGAGAATTGACAACAACATAAATTCACATGCTTGAATCTTTGACATTATCAATATAGTTCGTCAGTGATATATTAACCATTTCGCTAGGATGAAATTGTCATTTTTCATTTAGCAGCATAATTTCTTCTTCGTGAAGGTCCCTGGTTATTTCAAACGATATATTAACATATCGCTGAGTAACACCCTCATTCTAGTAGGAACTTTAAAGCTCTGCAAAGAGCTTTAAAGAGAGTAAAACAAATGGAATTGTTACATCGCAAGCTACGGTAAATACGGTGGTTGTTATGGCACGTTCTAGTAGAGCCAGATTTGACAAATGTGGCTCACTTCGCTGTCTTTTTTTTACGCAAAAAATTGTACTTTTGGTGAATTTGGCTTCTATGTTATGTTAGGCAACACTGCTCTAAGGTTAAGTCATAGAGGAACAATGTACAACTGATGAAAGCTGATTTAATTCCTGTTAATTAAAAAAAAACAGTAATAATTACCCCATGATTTTAGTGCAGCAATTATAGACTCATACTCAGAAGTGTTACTTTGGAGGGGGCCTTTATCCCCCTTAGTTTTAAAAAAATACATTTTTTTTTGCGTTCTTGATTGAAACATGTCTGTGTCGTCTTTTTATTGATTTTTCTTTTTTCTTTTTTTTTTTATAATTTTACTCTCCCTAAAAATTGAAAAATATATTTTGACCCCCCCCCCCCCACCCCCCACCCCACATATTTTCATGAATTGTCGCCGATAAAATGACTGGGTCGCATTTGGCGCTTTGTGCGCTACTGTTATTTTTGTTAACAGAAAGAAGCTTTACGAAGATAGGGAGAATTTACTCCAATGTGTAATTTTTGTAATTTCAAGTTAGTTAAATAGGTCCTTCACAATGACTCTTCTGAAGTCCCCAGGAGTATAAACCTGGTTCTGATTGGTAAATTATTTTTACCAGACCATTTTATGTTCTAAGATTAAGCAGCATCTAAAAAAATGAAAACAAATCGATATATATAAATAACGGGTAAATGTTTTAATGAAGACAGTGAGTAAAAACTTAAAATACGCTAATATTTCAGTTTCAGATCAGGAAGTTTTTATCAGTGAAAAAAAAGGAAGAAAGAATAACTAGACTAGGTAGCTAAAAAGTATAAGAAAATAACCTAGAGGTAAAAGAAATACTATGCAACAAAACACCGAAATAAATCACACCTGAAACCGTTTATTAATTTAAATTACAAAATGGCATTATGAAACGCCTTTGATCTGTGACTTTATTACTATTATGGACAGGCTTCAGGTGTGGCTGAAGCCTAAGATAAGCCTATATAATAGTTATTATGCCTAAGCACTGTCTTTTTTTTTAAATTTAAGCCTATATAATAGTTATCAAGCCTTAATAACTGTTAAGCACTGGTCAATTTTTTTGATTTTGATTTTTCCAAAATAAGCCTATATAATAGTTATCATGCCTTAAGCACTGTCAAACTTTTTTTTGATTTTTTTTTAAATAAGCTTATATAACAGTTATTATGCCTTAAGCACTGTCAAACTGTTTTTTTTTTTTTATAAATAAGCCTATATAATAGTTATCATGCCTTAAGCACTGTCCAATTTTTTTTTTAATTCTACTACTACTACTACTAACAACTCACCACAGCACCAAGCCGCCTGAGGCCAACACAACTACGCAAACTCCTCTTCCAATCCAATTTATTCAAAGCCTCCCTCTTTACACCCTCCAGGAAGTTCCCATCTCCTTTAAATTTTCTTTATGACATCCTCCCACCCCAGACAAGAACGACCTGCTTTCCGTTTAGCCCTAGACAGTTGATCGAAAAAGATAATCTTCGGCAATCTGTCATCCACAGAACATGCCCTAGCCATCTCAACCTTTCTTTCATTATAGCTCTAGAGTACATATACAGTGTTTATCATCAGCAGTAAAAGCAGTTCTTTTAGCTTTTAGTTTTACTGCTGATGATGTACACTGTATATTTGTTCGAAATATCCAGTTAAATAATTGTATATCTATTCACTGTCAATAAAAAGGTATCATCCCTATTTTGAACTGTTTTACTTTCGTCATGGAAAGGCTGTGTGGTCTTCGAAGTTATCTAAGACAGAAATATGGATGTTTTATTTCCTAACAAAAATGTGAATATCTCGTTCTGATAACTTGCTTACAGAACAAAATAATCGCAATATCTACAGCTAAAATGAGTTGATTTATAATACTTCCGATGCTGTTGTTTTACTGTGTAAAAAAACTAATGGAAAACGAATAAACTAATGGAAAACTGATGAAAAAAAACTAATGGAATAAACTAATGGAAAACGAATAAACTAACGAATATAACTAATGGAAAACTGATGAAAAAAAAACTAATGGAATAAACTAATGGAAAACGAGTAAACTAACGAATGTAGCGAAAATAACGAATAAAAATATTGTAGTTTTTTCTCTCTGCATTATAAGTGCACTTTGTAAA
Organism: Artemia franciscana; assembly: GCF_032884065.1. NCBI lineage: Eukaryota > Metazoa > Arthropoda > Branchiopoda > Anostraca > Artemiidae > Artemia > Artemia franciscana. The sequence continues at coordinate 32,378,224 of NC_088881.1, forward strand.
CCTAAGGAACATGCCGTTTTTTATATTTTCTAAGACATTTATCACGTTCGAAAATCGTATCCAGAAACCCTAAAAGCAATAAACAACCGTCCCTCTCAGCTTGTGATTTGATCTTTAAAGGGTATTCTTTTAATGTGTTTTTATTTTTCCAGCTAGTTGGCACTGTCATATAATCCAATTAACTCTTTTATTTCTAGTTTGCGCTTTAGAACTTTTTAGTTGTTGTAGCTTAAGAGAACTTCTTTTTTATTACTTCCAGTTTTGTATAAAAAAAAGTTATTTGCAACTAGTTTCGTCTTGCTTTTTTTTGTCTTTCAAGGAAATTAAATTGATTGGGTGCAGAGACGCCATTCCTCTTTCTTTGGTTTGGGGGGGGGGGGGGGGTTAAGAGGCATTATTTTTCCTGTAGGAGAGTCAAGACCATAAAAATTAGTTTCTCTGTTTGCTGCCCCTCCCTCCCTCTTTACTCCCTAGTAAGATTTCAGCTGGTTGAGATGGTAATTTGTTGCGACTTTAAGACCATTCAAGATTGTTCTCAGGTTAAGTAGGAAATAACGTAACATCTAAAACAGGGGAACATTCTCCGAAAATTCTAGGGGAATTTAGGGCGTCTTATTTCTGGATGACGGGTCCTTTGGAGTGATCATAGATGAGGTCCTCCTCCCCACCCATATTGTGTTAGGGTATGATAAAGGTGTAAATAGTAAAGAAAACTTGTCTCATATGCTGGCAGGATCAGAATTATTTTCGGAAGGGGTTTTGCAAAAGGATTTTCAAGGGGGGGGCTTACAAAAAAAGACCCTTTAAAACTCGTATCAAAAATTTGTTTATATTCATTTTTGTTGCTTTTTTAAAAGTTTAATAAAAATTTATGGGGGGGGGGTCAAACCCCTCCCTGGATACGGGCTTGTATGGTCCTACCTTAAGTGAGACTAATGCTAAATACTTATTCTTGTTCAGTCACATGAGCTTTTCCCTCTTGAAAGTTCAAGTGATCAGATTCCATTCATTTCCTTTTGATCAGTGTTCTTTGAAGATTCAAATGATGCCAGAAAGAATTCTATTTTTATGCTAACAAGTTAAGCGGTAAAAAAAACAGGTAGTAGAAAATATTCTGCAAATAAATGCTGGAGGTCGTGTTTTCCCAACAATCTCCTGACAGCAAATTGAAAGAAATTACTATTTAGCAAAATTAGTCGCAGTAAATATAGTTTTTTGGCTTTTTACTTAATAGTTTATCCAAATATATGGAAGGTCACCGTTAATTTGAATTTGTAGTTTAGGTGCAGATTTGGATAATTCAACTTGAATGAAGTTTACATGGCATTTAGACATAGCTGGGTTGAGCTCGATTAAGACACAACATTTTAAAGTTCGGTCGTATCGATATAAGACTGGGCAAACAGTTTTGTTTTCTCTGACTGGCCTAAACTTACAGGGCATGTAGTCAGAGACAGGATGACCTTAGCGAAGAAAAAAACAATTTATCGTTTTGATTCTGGACTCCCAACAAAGGCCTAAATTAATTTTATATCCGACCAGCTTTCATCTCCCTGGGCATATATACCCAACAAAACGAACCCAAGCAGAGAAAATGTTTTGTAAAAAAAAACTAGGTCGCATCGATTCATTACACGCGAAATTGACTAGAGATTATTTTCGCTGATCTGCATGAAACGTAGACTGGACCATGGACACCCTAACGAGAGCAACAAATATATGAAGAAAAATGAGTTGCGTCATAGTCGAGCAGTCACAAATATCATAAGCAGCACAATAGCGCTGCCTAAGTAAGAACGATGTGGGTACAATGTATTATTATTATTTTTTGGTTTTAGACCAGGGCACTTCGTATCGAAGGAGTTGTCGTAGAAACTTCGAAAAGAGTTCATTCAATTGGAAATTGAAAGGGCTAGTGCTCTTTTTATTTGTCGGAAGTGATTGGAGGTCTACTAACTCCTTCCCACGCTCACCATTTCCCCAAACATATCCAATCAAAATTTTGAAATAGCCATTTTGTTCAACGTAATTGCAAGGTCCAGAAATTATGTCTTTGAGGATGACACCCCCTCCCGTAGCCCTCGGGGCAGCGGTTGTAAGTTATACCCTGGGGTCATTTAAGGTTCTTATAGAAAGGGCGGTCGTATAAACTTTGGAGGGGGCTCATTGAATTGGTAATCAGAATTTCTAGTACTCTTTTTAAGATTCAAAGTGATCAGAGGGCGGAAACCCCCTAGCCCTACACCTCGTATTTTCACAAAATGTATCTGATAGAAATTTCGAGATGGCATTTTTTTGTTGTAGAAATTTAAAAAAAGGCTCATGTGATTGGAAATTGACAGGGCCTTTTTTAACAGTCGGAAGTGATTGGAGGCAACAAGCCTTCCTCCCACGCCCATCAATTCCCATACCAAATCTCGTCAAAATTTTAAGATAGCCATTTAGTTCATCGTAGTTGAAAGGTCTGGAAATTATGTCTTAGAGAATGACACTACCCCCCCCCTCAAAGCTCTCAGCGCAAGGGTTTTAGGTTATGCCATGGGGACAAATAAGGTTTGAATGAATAGTCGTATAAACTCCAGAGGGGGCTCATTGGATTGGAAATCAGATGTTCTAGTTCCCTTTTTAAGAGTCAAAGCGATCGGGGGCAGCCCCCCCCCCCTACGTCATATTTACCACAAATGTATCCGATATAAATTTTCAGATAGCCATTAGTTCTAAAATGGTCCAAATATCATATAATAAGGCCTTTGGTGTGGACAGAATGCCCCACAGTCTGGGGGTAAAGGTTCTAGGTTATGCCATGGGGGTGTCTAAGGTTTTTATGGCAGGGGTGATCGTGTGAACTAGAAGAAGCTCATTTGATTTACAATGTATAGTTTTAGTTCCCTTTTAAGAGTCAAAATTATGGAGCTAGTGGAACTAGTCCCCCCCCTGACATTCTCTTTTCCCGAAGCAAATTAAATTGAAATTGTGAGATGGCTATCTTGTTACCAATAGTCCAAAAATCATAACAATGTCTTTAGGGTAGACACAATCCCCCAAAGGCCATGGGCAAGGGTTGTAAGTTAAGCCCAGGGCATATAAGGCTTTTATGGAGCGGTAGTTGTATAAGCTTTGGATCAGATGAAGCTCATTTGATTGGAAGTCGGAAATTTTAGTGCCCTTTTTAAGAGTCAAAAGTGAATGGAGGGACGTCAGACCCCCCAAGCTTATCATTCCCCAAAACATATTTGATCGAAATTATGTAACTGATCGAAGCTATTTTGTTCAGCATTGTTGAAAGATCCAGTAATTATATCTTTGGGAATGTCAACCTCCAAACAGTCCTCAGGACAAAGGCTGTAAGTTTGTCAATTCTTTCATTGTTTACACATAGTATATGTTATTGGGAATGGTATGCATGTTTGAACTTAACTTAACAAGAAGACGAAGGATTTTCAGGTGAACCCTTCAGTGAATGTTGAGGGGGGTTTTGAACTAAATCAAAACGCGCTGTGTGTATAGGGATTGTGGAAAGGGTACAACACAGGAATAATTGAGTACAAGTAGTAATGCCCTCGACTTTCTGGGAGATAGATAGGGGGAAATTATTGGAGCTACTAGCCCCTCAGGGCGTTATTACGCACACCTGGGTCTGGCACAATAGCGCACATGTTTAGTACACCTGTTATGGCATAGGAGTTGAGGGTGACGCAATCTCGCATGACATATTAGCCTTCAGGTGCCAGTAGGGAAGTCCCGCTTGTAACTGAGCACGGCCCACATGTGGGTGCTATGTAATGGCGGCGCACACGCGGGTGTTATATAATGGTGGTGCACATGTGAGAGTTCCATAATACTTTAAGGATTTCTGTTTAGTTCAAGGTGTTTTTTTGTTCTTCGATGCTTTTTTTTCTTTTGAGATCTCATTTTTCTTCATGACGTGTTTTCAAGACATCTCAAGGCATTTTTGAGAATTTTTTCTTCAAGACGTTTTCTAAGACATCTTTCTTCAAGACGTTTCAAGATTTCTTAAGTGCTTACCTAAAAGGGGAATGTTTATTTATGTTAAGGATTTCCTTAGTGCTTACGTAATAGAGGAATATTTACTTCTGTTAAGGATGAAGCATTCACACGTGACTTGTTTCTTCAAGCCCTAGTGGGGGACCACTGCTTGTGACTTAGGAGGACACAACTGGGTGTTACGTAATGACGATGTACACATGAGATGTTACATATTACTTTAAATTTTTGTTCGTGAAACTCGTTGCATGTTGATTTTTCTCTTCGTGAAACTTTTACGTTGATTTTTCTCATTCCAAACTGATTTCATTCATGGAACTTTTCGTGGCTTTTCGTATCTGCCATTCGTGGCTTAGATTAGGTTCCACCACGTTCGGTACAGTCCTCCTAACCTAACCTAGTACAAGTTCCATGAATCAAATCAGTTTCATTAGGACAAAAATCAATGTACAAGTTTCGCGCAGAGAAAAATCATATGTAACAAGTATCACGAAAATAATCAGTAGGTAGGTTAGATGACACGGCATCTAACTTAACCTAACCTACCATGCGTAGGTTAGGTTCCATCACGTTCGGTACAGTCCTCCTAACCTAACCTAGTACAAGTTCCATGAATCAAATCAGTTTCATTAGGAGAAAAATCAATGTACAAGTTTCACGCAGAGAAAAATCATATGTAACAAGTACCACGAAAATAATCAGTAGCCTTAGTTCCAATGGTGTTACTTAATAAATGATTTTGGTCATTGTCTTCCAGACTTCGAAGAAGTATCTACAAAAGCATTTGAAGGGGTGAAATCTATTGGAAGTTTCTTCAGCACTGCCGTTTCAAAAGCAGGGAAAACGGTGACTGAAGCTAGTGCAAAAATTAAGAAAACTGTGGAAGAGACGGTGAGCCAGTCAACATTTTTGAACGAAGTATACCCTGTTTTTTAGTTTTGCTTCTTTAATTTAGTTGCTTATTTATATTTCTTTTTCTTTCATTTTTTTATTCCTTTACAACTCGTCAACGTTTTATTCCTTACGAATCCGTCACGTGTCAACCCAAAATCAATCCAATCTTTCATCCCTTAGTTCTATGACTATTTACCTTAGTTCTGCCATAGGACTGACATATGGACGGATGGATGATAAGATTATCTATCAGCAAGTAAAATGACATCATTTTTATACAATCTTAAAAAAGCTTATGCCATATTTGCCTCTCACTCACTCGGACTATCTGTCTTGACTTTTTCTACAATTAGCCATAGCTTGATGCCCCAAATTACTTGATTTTAATTCAAAACCGAAGAATTAAGATCATGTAGTTAGGGGTATCAAGCCATGACTAATGGTAGAAAAAGCTAAGACAGATAGTCTGAGTGAGTGAGAGGCAAGTAGGGCATAAGCTCTTTATAGGATCGTATAAAATGATGTCATTTCACTTGTTGATGGTGAGTGCAAAAATTAAGAAAACTGTGGAAGAGGCAGTGAACCAGTCGACATTTTTGCACGTACTATACCTGGTTCTTTAGTTTTGCTTCTTATATTTAGTTGCTTATTTATATTTCTTTTTCTTTTCTTATTTTTATTCCTTTACGATTGTTTTAAGGGTAATTTTAGGTAATTGTTTCTAGGGCCATAGTGAAAGGAACGTTAAAACGCCTAGATCACACTTTGCGGAACATAGGTTACCCAAATTCGTGTTTTTTTTTTGGCCATCCTTCGAGGTGAAGTGAAAAGGAGGTCGTCCCTGAATGGAGTGGGAAGACATCATGTATGAGGATCTATGAAAAGGAACTGGAAATTCTTGGGAGGGAATAAAGAGGGGTTTTAAACAGATTTGGGAGGAAGAGGAGCTTGCGCAGCAGTGTTGGTGGCTTGATTTTGCAATGAATTGCTAGTAGTAGTATTATTTCGATTTTCCTTTGCAATATTTAGTGCAAGAAATTTTGAAAAAAATCTTGTAGTGTTTCCGAATTTAGGTTTAATCATTGTTGCAGCCCCAGCTTCAAACTGGTAAGGAGAAACTATATATCATAGTGACCAAAGACTTAAAAAAGTGTTTTAAAAATTTTTGTAGAGAAACAAATTTTCCACTTAACAGTGATTAAGGTATGACAACCATTATATAGGCTTATCTTAGCAGTAAAAGTTTATTATGGTTAACAAATTTTTGAGAATTTTGAGAAAGAGTTTGGAACCCTTGAAAATAGTGGTGGTTCGAAACAAAAAATCCCACCTTTGAAGCGATTCACCGAGCGATTCCCAAGTCGGTTTGGTTGACTTGGTGATTCCAAACATGGCTCGGTGATTTTGGGCTCGAAAACTGGAGGTTTCCGCCTCTATCTTGTAAAAATTGTAAAATCGCTTTTTGCATGGGTACCAGTAACCCATGTTCTTTTTTTTGCCAAGGCAAGTAGGTTAAAATCAAATGAAATACTATGCAAAAACTGGTAGCATAACCGTTATTCATAATGACACAGAAAAAAGACAGCTTAAATTTCTGTTAAAAACGTAGAAGAAGATATAGTCCCCTGGGAAAGAGTAATAGTTTAGTAAAACTAAAAAAAAAAAGGCCAAACCGTGGCATTTGAGCAACAGGAATACTTTCAGAACCAAAACATTGAAACAAATTCGCTGAATAATATATCCAAAATCAGCCGCGCAGAAATACCCTTTTTTTCAGGAAAAGGGGGAGGGGGGTCTTGAATTCAAATTTCTACAATACTTCCTGGATTAAAAGGTCATTCCTGTTAATTTGAATCCGAGGAGACTGATTGTACCCCAAGAATTAGAGTACGAGGATATAGAATTGGAAAAATCCATCAAATAATACCCCAGCAAGGGATGAAAAATTAGAACATTATTTTTTTGCATTATTTGGTGAATTGAAAGGTCTTTTTCCAATTTTTTCAAGTCTGGTGAGTTCAAAAATGATATCGTATTGAAAAATTACATTATTTTTACCCCATTTCCACCCTTTGCGAGGTCTGAAGGGAATAATACCATTGAGGTACTATAATAATATAATACATAATTGAAAAAAATAGATAATTGAATAGCCGTTTTCTATTAATTCAAGTCTGGGGAGAGCAAAATGACATGGGCATTGGAAAATTCCATAACTTAGAACCCTTTCTCCCTTTTTGTTCAGTTATGCATGATATTCTTATAGTACTGCAAATAGTATTTCTACCCCTCCTCACCTTGCATAGGGAGAAAGTGGAATATTAAATGACGGAATTATTCAGTTCTGATTTCAATTTTGGTCTCCCCAAACTTGAATGAATAGGAAACGACTTTTCAATCCACCAAATAATGCACAAATTATGTTTCTAATTTTTCATCCTCCTTTGACCTTGCTTGGGCGGAAATTGGGCACTAAGCCATGGAATTTTTCAGTTCCGGTATCATGTTTAGTCTCCTCGGACTCAAATTAATAGTAACAACCCTTAAATCCAGAAAGTATTGCAGAAATTTGAATTCGAAATCCCCACCCCTTCCTTTCTTTTCCCTGAAAAAAAAGGTATTTCTGCGCTGCCAATTTTGGATATCTTATTCAGCGAATTTTTCTGAAGATTTTGGTGCCAAAAATATTTCTGTTGCTCAAATGCCGGGTTAAAGCTGTATCTTGTATTAGACTATAATAACTTCAAAAACGGTTCATTTTTTACTAGATTCCATCTGAGAAAAAGCAGAAGGCCTTTTCTCAGGGTTTGGCATAGAAATTGAAGCAATACTTGAGATTTTAAGTTTAAGGGATGATACATTGGAAAAAATTTCAAATCTTATGCTGTATTCCAATACCCACTTTTTTGGAGAAATGACTGAAGATGGAAGATAGACTGAAGATAGATGTCATTTCAAACTCAAAAAGTAATAGATGAAACCACAGAAAGTTTTGGAATCACAAAGGGAGTGGAATAGAATTTAATAGAATTTCATTTGATTCTTCATAAGGGCTCCATGAACCACTTACCTCAACATCAAGTGTGTTTAAACCAATTCTTCACTGACATGAACCTAAGGACAATGGACAACTTATTGTTTTACACTCAACGCGCGTAGGAAATCTTGTGCACTCATCTGGTGCTTAAACTACCTCTGTAATAGCTGGAAACCCCCGGAGGTAGGTACGTACAAGAGGGGTGAACGTCATTAGCAGTCGACTTACTTCTACACTGCTGAGCAGGAGCTTTAATTAAGTAAGTAGCATGTAGGAATCCCAAGATATGTGCCTCGACGAACCGTATAATCTATTACCCACATTAGAAACTATGACAAGGATGACCTAATTATTTCGAAACAACTCTTCAGTGGTGATGGAGTTTGTTCGGAAGGATGCAAACTTTGTTGACCACTTGCCACCGGTTGTGGGATTGAAACCCCCCTAAGTAATCAGTTCGAACTGGGCAACCTCAACCTCATGGCTGCAGGTGGAGCCCGCCCTAAGGTCTCATTGTCCAGGGTTTCCCTGATGTCAAGCAAAACCCAGGCCTAAGGACGGTTTGGCTTGCGATTCTCTCCTGAAAACAATTTGAACGATTTCGAGATGGAAAGTCTTCTTCTAAAATTAGGAAAAGAGAGATTTTAAAAGGGGGCAGTCCAGATTAGTCTTTGGTATCCTTCTATGATTTTAGGAATGAATGAACGTATATAATGTTTGGCAGAAGTAACCCTTTATTCTGTATTTGGATTTTTGCTGTTGTTTTGTTTTCATTGTTTCCTTTTTTGTTAATTTTTTTTACAGTTTGGCTTTCTCTTTGTCTTTTTTTTGCAAGTTTTTTCTTTTTTTCTGGCCGTTGGCTTTTGTTTCTTTGCTGCATTTTTAATTTTATGTTTTTTCTAATTTATATTTCTTCTTTGAAAATATTATTCGTTCATATATTAAATAACGGGATGGTTCTTGTATATATTGTTGTATATATTGGGCAATGGAAAAAATAATTAAGTCAAGAAGTGAAACTTGTCCGTGGACAAATTTCTGGACGTTCTCTGGACTTTCCGGATTGTCATAAAAAAGGGAAGAGTAAAACCAATATGAGACTGGCCTCAAAGGTATTTAAATGTTGTTGTCACTGAGAGAAAAGGAGGTAGGAGCGAAAAAATAAAGAAAGAAAAGACTTGATGTTTAGAAGCCCCACTCATTGCCACCTGCTGTACATTTTAGGGTGTCTTTTGTATGGTCGCGACGAACGTACGTCCCACCTCGTTTAAAGCCAGGTATGCTTTACGACACCCGTGCAACCTCACTTCTATCAGTTTAAATTAGCTGACCCTGTAGACCTTAGGCTTTTCATTTTCCCATTCTACTGTCATGCGTTTGGATTAAAGGCACTCAGGGACGAAAACTTCTTTTTAGGATATAATCTATAGTGAGATAGTTCAACAGTTAAAGCCATTACATTCAGGCTCTTTTAAAAGATGGTATTTTTCAGAGAAATAAAACCTATAATGCTTTCTGTTGCGTAAATGCCACTTTTTGCTCACTTGTATGATAGGCGAGTGAAGGAAAGGGAAGGGTGGAGTCTATTAGACTCCGCACTTCCCTTTCATTTGACATTTTGTCTTGATCATCATAAACGCGGTGAGAATTTAATATTTTTTTTTAATTATTTTTGATATTTTAATTTTTTAATATTTCAACACGTATTCAATTTGACAAAGGAAGAAAACTTCGAGTTAGCTATTTTAAACCGCATATTACTGTTCAACGTCATAGTTCGTGATTTTTTCTTCTTTCTTTTTGATGGTGATTTAAAAAACACTAATTAGTGAAAAATTGACAAAAATTAAGCTAAAAATATGTGACACAAAACAGCATTAGAAGGTGTAGCTCTCATTGCAACAGACTGTTAATGTTCATTAAATGTTAGAATGTTTACGGACAGAAAATGTTATCGAATTTAACCAATTTGTTGGCTTATTTATTCTCACGATTTAAATTGGCAACTCTGACGAGAATTTGACACTGCACTAAAACTTCATAATTATAAACAATGTAAAAGAAAATCATAGGAAATCGTCGTTTTCAGGTGTGAATAAACCTAAGATGTTTTCAGGTTTGAATATTATGTATATTAGGTCTAATATTAAGTCGTATTAGGTCCTCAAATTAGGTTCACGAGCAAAAATCGTATTTTTTTCTTTCTTTTTTCATAAAAATTTCTTTTTTTCTTTCATACAAAAGACGGAAAGGTGCTCAGCTAATGAATTTATTTAAGAAGCTTTTAGGAAACAAACATGTTTTCCGTTTTAGTGTCTATTGCTTGAACCTAATATACTTTCAAACCTATTAAGCGGAGGCCTAGCTTTAAATGATTATGAAACAGACCAAAAGGATAGAATGGACAGTTGGAAGTATTTGATCTAAGACTAAGAAAGCTAAAACACAACATGTCCATCAAGCTGAATTTGATTTTGCTGTCACAATTTTTCCGGGAAAAGTACACTGATTCTTTATTCTGGGGAAATTTCTTGCTCCTCTGGGGCTTCTTGTTCCTCTGGGGTTCCTTGCCAATTTAATCCTTTGGAAATATTTTTTATTTAGTTTGTCAAACTGGACGGTTTTATATTAGCTTGAGAATTGTAAATATTGAAGCAAAAAAGACAACCTTCAGAGAGAGAAAAAAAAAGGCCTGGAATCTCAGAATAGACTGATTTGCAAGGCTGAATCCAGGATGGGGGGGGGGAGAGAGTTAGCGGTTTTGAACTCCACCTCCCCCCCCTCGAAATGTTTGTCCGACTCGTAAAAACGTAACAAAAATGAATATAATCAGATTTTAATGTGTTTTTAAAGCCATTTTTGGTAGAGCCCCTCCGCCTGAATTTTTTTTGTTAATCAGATCCGGAAATCGGTTGCGATTTGTAAGTGCGTCCCAATAGAGATAGTGGCAGGAGGATTGTTAATTAGCGTTTTGTTATTGCAAAATCGTAAAAAAAGGTTTATAGATACAAGTAATTGAATTCTGATTAATTATTACCAAAATGAAATCCAAATCGTTATAAAGAGTCAGATGAGTCATTTGCCAATGACAACATGTTTTATGTAAGTATCAAAGACATCAAAATAAAACATTTTTTGCTCCCCGACCCACCTTGGGTTGGCTCATACCTAAAAACTACGATTTTTTAAGGTTTTTCTTTTGATTATTTCAATATTATGTAGTTTGAGGGCTGTACCGCATTTTTATAAGTGTTGCCACGCTGAACCGTGAAAATAAACTAGCAGAACTAAATAATTAAAAATTAGGGAAACCTTTGTTTTGTAAAAATTTGAACATTAACCATGTGTAGATTCCCAAAGACAGGTAAAAATTCCAGAGGAAAGCTATACCTTCTTAAGCTATTTGGTGCCTTATGTTTTTAGATTATTTTTTGTTTATTTTTATCCACGTTTTTTTTCTGCTCCCTGCAACCAAGAACTGCTGGAAGAGACCCTTTTCGTTAAAAATCTATTTTTTTATTTCTTTTGATAAATATGGATTATATGATATTCTTTTGATAATTATATTTTATAATTTTTTATATTCTTTTGACTTTTATATTCTTTTGGTAAAAATCATAAATATTGATGCTGCTCTTACTGAAAGCTAATTATAAGCTACCTTTACTGTTGTTAGTCTGCTTAGTGCTTATCTTTTATTTTATTGTCAATAACATATTGACGGGCTAAATTCGATGTAAGCTATTTGGTGCCTTATGTTTTTAGATTATTTTTTGTTTATTTTTATCCACATTTTTTTTCCACTCGCTGCAACCAAAAACTGCTGGAGGAGATTTTTTTCGTTAAAAATCTATTCTTTTCTTTCTTTTGATAAATGTGGATTGTGTAAGCTTTCTAATCATTCAAACATTGTGTAGCATTCAAATGATTGTGTTCTGTTTTCAATTTTCTTGGAACTTCGAGGAGTAAAAGTAGGTGTGACCTTAAAAAAGGGTTTCTTAATCTGATATAAGAGTCGCCCGGAAGATCCGATTGGTCGTCCGTCTCAATTTCAACTTGTTCAATTGTTTTTCTTCTTGTTTGGATTAATATGGTAAATACTTTTTCATAATTTCATCACCAAAATCAATTTCTGGGCGGTAGTACCGCCCAGCTGACCTGGGTGGTTAGACGGGGTAGGGTAGGGTGGTAGGGTTTGCACAGCTGAGTTTTGAACTTTTGGTCGTGTATCATGGTTGCAGCGCCAGATGCAACCTAGGAAAGAACGAACTTTACTGCATGTTAACGTAAATTTAAAAAAAAATTTGAACAAAACTGTTAAGTGATTTAAAGGTGATTCAAGAATGTAAACTGTTATTTCAGTGAAGAAAGTTTATTGCAAAAGTTTATGGTAAAAGCCTGCACAGTCAAATTTACGTGAATTACTGAAAAGAGTCTGAACTATACCAACCATAATCAAAATTACATTATTTAGTTGCTTATTATTGATTTTGCAATTCTTTTTTGCTGTGGCAACACAGCAAAACTGTTCAAGTGAAAAGCTTACTTTCCATCCTTTTAATATTATGGGAGTGTAAGTTATCCCCTGTTTTGACCCTAGTACGATACATAAAATTAAGCAATATACTCTTTGAGCCAGAAATGAGAAATTTTTCGTCCCAATTACATTTCACGTCCTATATCTTTTATAAAATATATACACCTCTGCAAATAGGTTGAGGGACTAAATATACACTAGAGGAACACATTAACGTACATTGGGGAAAGTTTTGGATATGCTAGTTGGTTTGAGACTCATATTTCTTATAAATAACGCTGTTTTTTTTTCTTGTAGTCGCTTTTATCTGAATTTAACAAGGAGCAAGATAACTTTGTTAAGAGCAAGCAAAAGTCTACAGATGCCTCGCTTCCTCCTTGGGTAGGCTACCCAGATGAAGACAACTTAAAAGAGCAGATACTTTCCTTGTCAGCGGTAAGTCCTTCTTTTATGTCTAGATAATTACAGTTTTATTGGGTAGTCTATATATATAGTTAACATTTTCAAGTAAATTAAGAGATTTGTCAAAACCCAAATATGGTTTGGACTAACTTCTCTCAAAAGATAATCATCAGAGCAGTTGAATGAATTATAATCTTGAATTTCAATATTGAATTTGCTTGACGTATCTCTGGAACCCTTCTAATAGTCTATTCACTGTTTTTGGGATTGTATCTTTGTAGTGTTTTTAATCTCTCTACCACTAACCTAACCCCCTCCCTTTTAACAAAATCACCGGACATTGTTCTGCGCGCTCTCCTGCCGTTACCTGCTTGATTTATTAACTAAATCAAGAAATTGCATTTCCTCTTGAATATAATCGGATACCTTGCCGCAAAAAGTAGCCGTGAAAACCACTATGTTACAGAATCGTAAATGGACACTTCAAGTATAATAAAAGAGATAATTAAATTAGTAGAATGCTCAAACCCCCTCTCCCCCTATATCTTCACAGACCCCTCTCCTTTTCACCCTTCTCTTGCCCTTCTTCTAAATGTAAAACGCCCTGATAATATCACGTACCAAGTTGTACAAGATATGAATACATGAAAACTAATTTCTGAGCCCCCCCTTCCGTCTAAACAAACTAAAGAAAACCCTTTCGCATGCTGACCAATGGTCGGCGTTGTAGAGGTACCGATCTCCTGATTCACTCCCTTTGGCAGAGAGTCCAGTGCGCGGTTGGGGGCAAATCATCCAACGTTTTTTCCCCAGATTTCTCCAGGTACCCATTTAGAGCTGGGTAGACTCTAGCTGAGTTTATAGAGTCACTTCACTGACCCCCGTTCCAAACCAAATAACCAGTTACACCTGGACTCGAACCTCTGTTCTCAGGATCTCAAGCCCAGTGTTCTAACAACTTGGCTTGGACGGCTCATCCCCTTTCAAAAAACTTTCCCCATCTGTTTTTCACTTTCTCCTGTCAGAGAGGGTCACGCTTGTAAAAAAAAAACCGCATAAAAAACAAAGTGCGGGATATTAGTACTAATCTCAAACTCAACCCCCCTTTCATGCCGTCTTATGATCTCGCACCAGAGGAAGCAAGCTTTATCCCAATTAGTCCATTCATTATGCAATACCCGGCAAACTTATTCACAAACAATTAAAGTGTTTACAGTGTTTATAGAAATACGAGGAGGCGCCATCATCTCATTTGATCAAAGCACCGAAGTTATTTTCTGATTTTCCAGCTCTTCGGAAACCTGAATATATATTAACATGACACCCATTGAAGTTCCTTATTTGATGTGCTTTGATATGCAAGTCTAATATTGCAAAATTTTAATAGTTGAGGAGTATTTTATGGTTCTCTTCGATTTACTTTGAATATTCAAGAGTTCTAGTAAAACCCAATTCTTCACTTCTTTCAGTTTACCAGTTTTCAAATCAAATGAAAAATATTTTTTTATGAATTAAATTCCTTAAACGAAATTCGTTCTGAAATGCTTTTGTATACACTTCAAGTTTTTAATATTTTTACTAACTCTATTTAGGTTAATCGCAAACTCTTCGTAGATATAGGGTGTCGCAAATTTGCCTATAATCTCTTGCGTATCCTAATATAGGACTACAACCCAGTATCCATATCGCCGTGGCATACTGGAAACATTAGATGTTTTGTCACTTATAAATGAATTAGTATTAAACTAATTAGAAAACCTACTCCTTGACCCCATCTGTGTCGCGCAACCAACTTCGATCTCCGTGGCATGGTGTAGAAGAATCAAATGTTTTGTCGCTTATAAAAGTATTAGTATTAAACTAATTAGAAAACCTACTCCTTGACCCCATCTGTGTGGCGCAACCAACTTCGATCTCCGTGGCATGGTGTCGAAGAATTAAATGTTTTGTCGCTTATAAAAGTATTAGTATTAAACTAATTAGAAAACCTCCTCCGTGGCTCCATCTATGTGGCACAACCAACTCTGATCTCCGTGACATAGTGGAAGAATTGAATGTTTTGTCGCTTACAAATGAATTAGTATTAAACTAATTAGAAAATCCACTCCGTGGCTCCATCTTTGAGGCGCAACCAACTTCGATTTTCGTGGCAAGGTGTAGAAGAATTGAATGTTTTGTCGCTTGTAAAAGTATTGGTATTAAACTAATTAGAAAACCTACTCCTTGACCCCATCTGTGTGGCGCAATCAACTTTGATCTCCGTGGCATGGTGTAGAAGAATCAAATGTTTTGTCGCTTATATATGAATTAGTATTAAACTATTTAGAAAACCTACTCCGTGACCCCATTTATGTGGCGCAACCAACTTCGATCTTCGTGGCATGGTGTAGAAGAATTGAATGTTTTGTCGCTTATAAAAGTATTAGTATTAAACTAACTAGAAAACCTACTCCGTGGCTCCATCTATGTGGCACAACCAACTACGATCTCTGTGGCATGGTGTAGAAGAATTGGATGTTTTGTCGCTTATAAAAGTATTAGTATTAAGCTAATTAGAAAACCTACTCCGTGACCCCATTTATGTGGCGCAACCAACTTCGATTTTCGTGGCATGGTGTAGAAGAATTGAATGTTTTGTCGCTTATAAAAGTATTGGTATTAAACTAATTAGAAAACCTACTCCTTGACCCCATCTGTGTGGCGCAACCAACTTCGATCTCCGTGGCATGGTGTAGAAGAAAAATGTTTTGTCGCTTATAAAAGTATTAGTATTGAACTAATTAGAAAACCTACTCCGTGGCCCCATCTATGTGGCACAACCTACTCCGATCTCCTTGGCATAGTGGAAGAATTGAATGTTTTGTCGCTTATAAATTAATTAGTATTAAACTAATTAGAAAATCCACTTCGTGGCTCCATCTATGAGGCGCAGCCAACTTCGATCTTCGTGGCATGGTGGAAGAATTGAATGTTTTGTCGTTTATAAATGAATCAATATTAAACTAATTCATAAACCAACTTGACATGATTACTAACAGTCTCCAGCACCTGCGCCGGTACACAGTCTCAGATATTAATAAGAAAGTCCGATTAGAATACGCTGAAATTTTTGCTGGTAGAGGGAATATAATAGATGTACGTTGGCCAAGCTCTACTGAGTTTTTCTTATCATTCAATCCTTTTCTCTCCTGAAATTTTTCTCCTTCTTTTTGGATAAAGGATTGAAAAGGATCTAAAATAATTATTGTGATTTTTTTCAAATTTTGTTTTTTTTTCAGCTTGGGTGAAAAGCCAGGTAGACATTTTGTTGTTCTTCATATTAAAGTTAAATTATTGCACAAAAATCTGTCAAACACAGCTGTCTGTATTTCTCCGCATCACTGCCTAATTACGTTAGTTCAGTTAGTTTTTTTCTCTATTTCTCCCACCTTTTATGTCTTTTTCTATTATTTATGTATTACTCTATAAGTGTCTTGTAATATATTTTTATGTGTTTTTTTTTTCTATGTGTTACTCTACATGTATAGTGGACGTATAATACTATTGTATAGTGGGGGTGGAAAATGAATATTGATAATAATAGTAAGTACTACTACTTCTACTACTACTAACAACTCACCCCTCACGAAAGTCTTGTTTTTGACATGCCATTTCCTTAAGATTTGGCAAGCTGTGAAATGAAGCTTCATTTTCCTCTAGAAGGGAAATATAGAGTATTTACGCCTAATACGCCAAAGGACATTGCCACGCTATTTTACTTGTTAATATAACCCCTATGTCGATGCCATTGTAGGATTTTTAATTGGATATACCCTCATTTCTAAAAAAAACCTGGAATTATGGACATTAAAGATCAACTCTGTAATTAATTAATTAGTTTTGCAAGTTTAAAATCTCTGTCCATCTAGCACAAAAAGAAAATGAAATTGAGGATTTTGCCTCTAATGATTCAGACTGTAATAGACAGATCCAATTGTACAATTTCTTCATGAAACATTACTCCAACTACATTCTCTACAGATGTTTCCACGTCATTGTGTTGTTAATAACAGCCTATTTATTTTATTATGTTTGAGGGGAAATTTTGTTCTTATTTTGAAAATTGTCTCCGCTTTCCAGTTATTGCTGAAACGATGAGAATTCCCTTAAAATAGGAATAAAATATCAATTTTAGATCTTGAACTGTGCTCGTCCAAAAATATTAAAAAAAATTTCCACCCAACTACATTTCCTAACTCTATTTACATCCCTTTACCAAACAAGGAGTAAAAATTTTGGACAAATATATATATTGTCTAAGTTTTTGCATATAAATTCTACAAAAAAAAATACATTTACATTTTTAGCTTTGGCTGATTTAGGACTACACTGCGACAGTAGGCTCTCGTTCGAAGTCGAAGGACATTCCCCGCTGAAATAAAAGATTGGAGCAATTTCAAGTACTAATTATAGAATTTTATAAAACACCACTCTACCTCCATTCTCCACAGATATCTTGATGTCGTCGTCTTGTTAATAATAGCCCATTCATTTTTTCTGTTTGATTATAAATTGTGTTCTCTGTCTGCTCAAAAGATAAATTTCGAGATATTCATTTTGTTCATCTTAGCTGAAAGATCAAATGAGTGTGCCCCCGGAAACACTATATCCCCCTGGATATGGCCTTGCCTCTGGAGATAACGTGGCCCCCCATAACGCGAGGGAGGGGCTTTAAGTTATGAATTTTACCTATTGTTTACGTACAGTATTTTTATTTGTTACTAGACATACATTTTTGGGGGAGGGAAAATTTTCTGTGGGGAGGTTTTCCATGCGTACAATTTTCCATGGGCAGGGAGGTTTCCGGCGATGAACTTACAAGGGAGAATTTTTCAGAATTCCTATACGAAATTTGTCCTACTTTCTCTTTGCCGATTCAATTTTTCATATTGAGAAGATTCTGGGAAATTTTCATGACCCCCCCCCCCCTATGAGTTATGGATTTTTCCAATTGTTTACACACAGTTTTTGTTATTTACAAGTAAGCAGGAGTTTTTTAGGGAAGGGGAATTGTCCGCGGTGGGGGATTTTCCACGGGGAAAATTTAGATGGACAGGGAAATTTCTGGAGATGAACTTGCAAGGGAGAATTTTACGCGTGAGAATTTGCCAGAACTTCTACACAAGTTTGTCTTACTTTCTCTTTTCCGATTCAATTTTATATCTAGAGATGTTCCGGGGAAACTGTCCAGAAGAAGTTTTCCGAAAGATTTAAATTGTCTAGGGAATTCTTTCGTGGGAGGGAGTGATTTCTCACGGGAAAAATTCTCGATGAGGAAGTTTTCTGTGGGAGAAATTCTTCATAGCGGAATTTTCTGCAGGGGATATTGTCCATGGGGAAATTTTCTGAAGGAGAAATTCTTCATGGGAGAATTTTCTGCGGTAGAGACTTTCCATTTGGAGGATGGAATTTCCAGAAAATTTCTCGTCTAGGGGTTTTTCCGGCATGATTTGAAAAAAAAGATTAGGAATTATATGAAAAAGAAGTCTTGTTTTCAACTGAAAGTAGAACAACGCAGCAGGGGCGCTTTTTTTTAGCAGGGGCGGATTTGCCGTGGGGGAGGAATATTTTAAGCAGAAAGAACTTTCCATGGAGGAATTTTTTTTTGGGGAGAGGGGCAATTTTACACGGAGGAGAGAGGCAGATTTACCGGTATTATTTGACAACGATTAGAAATTAAATAAAAAAAACTTTTTTCAACTGAAACTAGGGAGGAACTTTGAAACTTAAAACGAAAAGAAATCCTACGGCATGTGAGGGGAGATATCCCCTCCATACCTCGCTCTATACGGCAAAGTTTGACTTTTTAATTAGAAGCTTTTTCAAAATACTAAAAAAAAACTTATATGAGGGGCATCCCTCTCATATACGGAGTAGGCTTAATTTATGCTCGTTTTAAGTTTTAATGCTGAACCTTACTTTCATTTGAAAAAAAAACTTATTTTTTTATTTAATCAATGAAGAATAGAAATAAATTCTCAGGGGAAAACATTGACATGTTGCTGATTTTGAAAAGCCAAAAGTTGCCAGTAGGTTATCTTTCTTTATCCTGAGCCTGAGTAATTTCAAATCTGAATGTTCGTTTATGTAATCGATGTTTGTTTTTACTGTTTGACTTTATACTATTCAAAGTTAAAAATAAAATTGTGCAAAATACACTTTAATTACAATTTTTCATTTAACTTTGACAAAGCCAAGAGTTAATCTGAATAAAGAGCTGATCATTAATATCGAAATCGATATATCGATTATGGAATATCGAATAAGAATATTGATATATCATTAATTTTTAGAAACCTTGATATAAGTCCAATATCTGTTTCTGTTCCCATATCTATTAGCTTTCAAATCACCATCCTTCAAAGATCTTTCAGCAAACAGCTAGCTCTGGAAAAGAAAAAGGAGAGATATGTCACTGTTACCCATGCAAGAAAGTAATTCTTCTTGTTCTTCTGGACCTGTAAACCTGCAATCAACGGATGTCGACAATGGCTATTTTGATTTGATTCGACGCCATCTTTAAGAGTTCTAATGCTATTTTTTAATTTAAAAAAAAAATCGTTTTCTTATTACTTTGTTAAATCTGTATAATAGTTACTGTTTCTGAATTCTTCACTTGACAACTTTTTTAAAACGCGTTTTTCAGGCCTCGGTTAGTAAGGGACCGTGGATCAGTCTTTAACTAGCATCAGTAGTATGTGCAAGGTTAATATCCTAAAGGGAGGAGGAAGTGGAGATATAGATTTTAGAAACATGTTCCTGGACCTCAGCTTGGGTAGTAGATTTATTCATGGTAGTTTTGTTCCTACATGACAACAAATTTCCGAATTAGCGAAAAACGGCTTTGCTCCATATATATATATATATATATATATATATATATATATATATATATATATATATATATATATATATATATATATATATTATATATATTATATATATATATATTCATATATATATATATATATATATATATATATATATATATATATATTATGACAGATTAATATGGATAGTATGTAAATTTTAGGACAGAAGGAACTTTGTTCGTAACCCTCCGACAGGTGTCCAATTTCAGTTTGATTATGAAACCTCTTTTCCAATTGCACAAGCTATATTGGCCGAAGATGAAAATCTGAGTAAAATGAGATTCGAGCTTGTCCCAAAAGTGTAAGTAGAAATTTCTTCTTGTATAATGTCTAATTTGGAGTTTGGTGTTCTTTTATTTTTGTGGGGTGATTGTAATTCTAATAACTATTAACGATGTAGTAAAATTCTTTTTAGGTGTCTTTGGCTTTTTTGTTTTATTATTTACTCTCTTTCTCGATTTCCCTGCAAAAATATGACACTTGAATAATGGTTTCGAAAATCTCTGAAATGGCTCATGTTTCAAATAAACACTTCGTTTGACCAATAAATAGTTTACTGAAAACTTTTTTGAATGCTAACCAATGGTCCGTATGGCGCAGGTACGGGTCTGTCAATTCTCTTCATCGTCCGGGAGTGCTATGCGTGATTGGGAGAAAAAAACCAGCAATCCTTATCAAATGGGGCTGTTTTGTTTGAGAAAGCAATTCTAGAGTTTTATCCTATTTCCCTAGCTCTAAATGTTGCCAAGTCGAGCTTCCTGATTTTCTTGAAAATTTTGTAGGCTTGCGTGACATTCTCCGAAATTCTTCTTTCAAATGTTTCTTGGTTTGGTTCGCTGGATTCGGGATCCCTTGTCTGAGAGGACGCGGGTTCGAATCCCAGTGTACCCAATTCTTCAGTTTGGGACGGGGGTCAGTGGCGTGACTCTGTAAGCTTAGCCAGAGTCGACCCAGCTCTAAATGGGTACCTGGAGAAATCTGGGGAAGGTAAACAGGAAGGGTGTGCGAAAGCACAGGATGGCTGGCCCCCAACCCCCCATTGCACTTCCCGGCTGAAGGGCCAAGAAACGGAGATCAGCACCGCCGGTACGGACTGTAAAGTCTAATGCCGTATCCTTTACCTTTACCTTAGTAATCGGTATATCCGAGCTCTAGATGTTGTTCTTGATGAGAATCTCCCTCATGCATCATATTAGTCTAATTAAATTGAAGACATCAGTGAATCAGGTTTTTTTTTAGAAGCCATTTATTTATATATACAAGATCGAAGGGTCGACCTTGTCTACCCTTTTGATACCGCTCTCTAAAATATATGACCAAGTGAGGAACCTTATCCTTGACACAAATAGCTCTGTTAAGGCGCTATTACTTAATTTGAAGTCTCTTTGTTCTTTCATGTATGCCTTTTCCTTTTTCTTTAATTACCTGGTGATATTGCTACGGCCCTCGAAATTAATCCGTTCCTTATCATTGATCATTCTAATTGCCGACTTTTTAATCCAAGTTACATTTGATTTCCATTAACTTCATCAGTCAGATTGGACTTTAATCCTCTGACTGTCTCTCATGTTGTCTGGAACCCTCTGCCTGACTCAGCTGAAAGGGTCACTCCTTTGGTTCGGAATAATTGTAACATGTTTTTTTAATGCTCCCCCTGCGGTGGATATCTATTGACCAAATTGGAAATATATCGTCTGTCGGGTATCAAAATGTCGTGTCTCCCTAATTGTAAATTTCAGAAGAGCAAATAAAAAACCTTTTTTATTTCCCCTCTGATAACCATAAAGCAAAAACAGATAGATATGTAAAATCAGTGCAAACCAATCTGTTTTTGTTTTACGGTACTCGAGGGAAATTTACATTTATGGAGGTACGACCTTTTGATACCCGACTGACGATATGGTGGTATTGTTTATTAAGCATGGCATCATGGTATTTTTCCTTCTTCCTTTCTACCTGCAACTTGGCTATAGAGCCTTGCGGGTTGAACGCGATGATGTATTTGTCTTCCATTGTTTAAATTTATGTGGCATCTAAAATTTGTGAATTAGCTAGTAGCGTGGAGAAACGAGGAATTTAGGTTAGCTTGCCGTGCCAATTCTTGCTGGTCATTGAGAACTGTTTTTCAAGTTAATGATATTCCTTATTTTATCAGAATTTAGACATATTCTAATGACATATTGTTTTTGCGCGGCTACCTATTTTCGGTATTTCACATTAAAACATTAAGTAGGTTAAGCATAATATACATGTTACAATACGCAATAATATATAAATAATAATAATAATAATTTATTTTTAACCCACATCATAACATATTATGGCACTTGTGGAGTAACAAAAAGAAAAAAAAAATGAAATACACTACAAGTAAAATACACTACAAATAGAAAAAACATTACGCTACAATGAGATTAACCGAACAGACGGACCAAAGGATGATGAGGCGATAAACGGTAAAAAGCTGATTCCGACAACCTTCCATACAAGAGGGCCAACTTTGCACTTATATCAGGGATATCAAACTTACATATTTGATGCTGAATGTTTTTTTTTTTTTTAGATTCAATCTTAGCTTATCCATAGCTTTTCTGCTTATTGAGCTCTTCACATTTTGTTTTCTGGGGGAGTACTGGAAAAAATTGAAAAAAAGGAAAACGCTTCCATGTAAAGAACACGATGCTCCTGTAGGAAAGCTGTAAACATTCTAATTCTAGGCAAAGCTTAATATTTATATTTCAAAATATGAATACTTTTCAAAATATTAATCCGTCTATACGAATTGGGGTTTCGCATTGACTATTGGTTAAATTACCAAGGATAGTGAAAATAAAATTTGATCGTTTGGAATGCTTAAGGGGAAGCATTCCCCTTATACATGACCATATACATGTTAAAAATCATCAAAAATCGATTTTTTTTTTATGAAAAATATGGGTCATGTGAAGTTATGCAATCATAATAGTTCGTGCTGTTAAATAATTGATCAAGTAGTTTAGTACATTAATATTGAGACTCATCTGCTTTAAAATGTGAATATTAGTCTCTAGTGTTTCATGCTTCATCACAAGTAAACAAAACGACATTAGACAAATAAAGGAGGACATTTCAGTATTAATATTTCAGTAATTCTTCGTTTCAATAATTTTTCAGTATAATCGATATTAATTCATAAAATGTACTAGTTAATTCAATTGAGCAAATAATATATCCAGTAGTTTGGTACATTTGTATTGAGACTTGAGAGCTCAAAAATACGAATTATTATTTATTAATTTTTATTTATTAATTATTTATTAATTATTATTATTATATTACATTATTATATTATTATTATTATATTATTATTATTAATTATTTATTAATTATTATTTATTAATTAATTATTAGTCTCTAGTGTTTCATGCGTCATCACAAGTAAACACAACGACATTAGACAAATGAAGTGGAACGTTTTTTTTTGGAAAGTCCTTTTCAATGCGAGTCATCATCGCGTGGGGAATTTTATTCGATAGTTCTCTGGAATCGCTTTGTTATTTAGGACCAAGACAACAAAATACCAGGAAATAGGACAGAGTAACTTCGGGGAAAATTCCCCGTGTGATCGTTTATCTAAGCATACATAAATTGAGGATCTTGTATAGTAAACGGGTGAACAAATCAAGCTAGAAACTTTTAATTGATTGTGAAATTGTTTTGATACCATGTGAAAGAGGGCAGACGCTTCAAGCCTAGATACTTTCAGTCGATTTAAAGGAAAGAGAATTTAGGAAAGGATATGGAACAATATTGTTGATTTTGACCTTGTAGAAAGGGGCTCAAGTCTAATGTATCTTGCCAGAACTACATTATCATTTGACCCTTAAAGAAATGATCCGTATCGAACAAGCTAATTCAAAAGGTGTCTTGTAACCTTATTATCAATGACATTTTACACCTTTCTTTTTTAATTATGGAGACAAAATCAGTTAGTCCAGAAACTTTTGCTTTTTAAAAATAAATTTTATTTATTAATTTATTATATTTATAATAAATAAATATCTTACTTAGTATTATTACAGAGGGAATCATGAAACTGAGCTGAGCCTCAGGTCACAAAAGACCCATTACCCCCCACGCTAAAGAAGACTAATTAATCTTGCGGGACATACAGTTAATCTTCCCATCAGGTCTAGTTCTTTAGGGAATTGGTATCCCCTCGAGTGGTGGTATTTTCAGATAAGGTTGGCCCAAATTTTTCCCTTCGTAGAAGGACCTTCTTGAATATTGTCTGTGTCCACCATTGTTTTTTCCCCATCCTGATCACACCCGCCAGTTTCAGGCTGACTTGGGCAGGTATTATGTATCCCTCGAAGAAAAGGGGGAAGTGTTCCACTGCTCGCCAACCAACAGCAGCCATTCACACTCAATCCTCAGAACCGGAACTAGCAAAAGAACTTCTTTTTCCTGCTTCAGATTGCTCCTCAAAGGATATTCCCTCGCGGCACGGTTGGTACTTCATTTGCGCGGGAGGATTTACCACCCGGACATGATTTTGGCAGCCATTAGTGACTTTGGTCAATTCAATCTCGGCAGCGCATTCCACAATGTGCACTGCCTCATGTTCAGACACTGAGCAGGACGACCAGTGACTGGGTGAGGACTGAAATGAGCACTAGTAGGCCCCCTTTTGTGGATAGTAACAGACCTGTAATTTCCAGGGGAAGCACAAAAAGATTATTATCGCTATCCCCCAAAGGGGGCATAAACTCAGGTCAAATTCATCATTTAGAGTTTGTTCGCTATAGCGCAGAATGAATGTCTGCTTAATTTACGCTTTTTCAAGTATCCCAGTCGATACTTTGACGCACCTTGTAACATTCTACGATCAACACGCTTCATTTTTAGTAGTGATTGTCCTAAGCGAAATGTGGCCCTATTTACGAACGCCGAATGTCTGATTCAAATGCCCCGATTCGAATGCCCCCCACCCCCTGACCAGCTAACTTAAAATCTGGGTGCAATTATTTATTTGTATAAATCGCAAACTTAACAGTGAAATTGCTTGACAAAGCTGTTAAAAAGATGAGTCAAAAGTCGTGATTTCTAAGCGTCAATTTCTCTTTTAAAAAGCAACTGCAGAAAAAACCTACGCATAACCAGACGGGAAGCGTCAGCAAAAAAAAATAATAAATAAATAAAGCCCTGTGTAAAGTATGGATTTCTCACTCACTCGGCCTATCTGTCTTGGCTTTTCTACAATTAGCCATAGCTTGATGCCTTGCAACTACTTGATTTTAATTCAAAATCACGACCGAGTCCGTTGATTTTGAATTAAAATCAAGTAGTTGTAAGCATCAAGCCATTGTTTAATCGTAGAAAAAACCGAGATAGATAGCCCGAGGGAGTGAGAGGCAAATCTGGCATAAACCCTTTTCAGAATCCACTAATTCTTTTGTAGAATATCTAGTAACAGGGGACCGAGCGCAACTTAGTGAAAAGAAAAATATGGCCATATGGCCCTGTGTTGTAAGTAATTCTTTTGTAGTGTATTTAGTGCCATGGGACCGAGCTTAATTTGGTGAAAAGAAAAATACGGCCGTGTGTTATAAGTAATTCTTTTGTAGTATATATTATTTTATTCGCTGCAGAAGTTAAAACCATTAGGTTATAGGACTTATGGGTGTTTCTACCGATATTTATATGAAAAAATGTTTTCCAAAACTAATTAAGGCCTTAAACGAATCTTCTTAAAGTCGTAACCTATCTAGATTTTTTTTTATGTTTGGAAATGATCAATTAGCTTGTTACGGTCAGTCTCACATAATTTTCTAAGCGAACTATAATACTTTTCATACAAATTTTTATTATTGTAATTTTCCTGCCGCAATGCGTGGATTTAATTTGAAGCAATTAAGACTCACTTCGCAGCTATCATATGGGAGTGACTTTCTCTGGAAGCTCGGAATCAAACGATTTGTCAACAAACCAATTGCGCTTTGAATTTCTTCCTACTTATGTTGAAGGCTTTCAACCTTCAGTGGTTTCTGATATCAGTCAGCAGAGAATCAAAAAAAAATATTAGGGGCTAGGGAGGGATAAACTAAGTTTCCCAAAGTTGGTCCTATCTAGATCGTTTTAACGCCCAAAAATGGCATGCGGATTCAGGAAAAAGTGTAGTGAGAAAACTCGAGAAAAAATTTACATATATACAATCATTGATTGTTTAATATATATCAAGATAATTGAAAAGTGGCAATAGTAAAGATCAGTATACAGAATGTTGATGAGTAAATATTCACATCTAAACGAGTTTCTCTATTGCTAGGTTGCCCAAAATCCTCCCCTGTTTGGCAAAATGTAGACACTATTTTAAGTCTCAGTGGAAGCATATCAAATCCCTAATGTTCAGTTTCTCTCGAGTTTTCCATGTTTTTTTTTCAAGAATTCTATCCTCTTTAAATATATTGATGCTAAATTCCATGTTTGGACTAGCTCTGTAAATAAGCTGTTTCCTCTTTCAAAGGATCTCCGCTGTGCTTTTTATGTTTTCAGAGACAGGATTAGGCGAACTAGTCTATCCCATTGGTATGAGTTTCTTTTGCTCTCAATTTTTAAATATTGCTTTTTTTGCCGGGCCTTGAAAAAAAGTTGTAAGCAAGTAAATTCTTTTTTTTTGCTTTTTTTGGGAGGGGGGCATATCTTGGCTATTGCTGATTTTGGTTTGGAAGTAGATGGTTTTGTCTCAAAGAGGAAGGAATTGCTAGCTATCCATGGTGTGATCCTTTAGTTACTCCAATTCGTTCAATTAAGTGTTTTAGCGAAATTTTACGTTGAACTAATACTTGCAGTTAATTTAGCGACTGCTCCTGGCTAATTATGAACTTGCACGATTCTCGATTTTATGTTACAGATATAAACATTCGTATCACATCTCTACTATTTTGCAAACCAAGATTAAAATATTAGATGCTACAGTGATGACAGGGGTTAAATAAGGTTCTGAAGTATTGGCGCTTCGAAAAACGGAGGAAGATTTGCTTGATGTTTTCCAAAAAAATTGCCCATGTATTGTTCTGGTTTCCCGGATGACTGAGCGTATTTCAAACAGTAGACTTTACGAAAAGTGTGGTTCAATCCTGCTTTCTGGGGCTATAAGGAGAGATAGATTGAGATGACTAGGGCACGTTCTGAAGATGAGGAATGACAGATTGCCGAATATAGTCCTTTTTGGCCAACCGTCTAGGGCTAAACGGAAAGCAGGTTGTCTGCGGTCGGGGTGGGAGAACGTCATAAAGAAAGATTTAAGGGAAATGAGTACTTCCTGGGAAGGTGTAAAGAGGGAGGTTTTGGAAAGATTAGGATGGAGGAGAAGCGTGGGTTGCTGTGTTGACCTCAGGTGGCTTGGTGCTGCGGTGAGTTGTTAGGAGTAGTATTAGTTGCTCTACCATATTTTTATATTAGTATCGTATCGGTCGTATTGGCTTCTGGTCTGTGGATTAACGACGCTTCTTGACTATGAAGGTTATTGCTTTCGGCACCGCGACAGCTGGGATGTAACCCGGGGTCCTATGTTGCCAAGTGAATATCAGTCTTCTGTGCCATATTGGTATCGTATGAATGAATTAATAATATTGAAAGTATGTCAATACTTTCGTTTGACAGAAATTACCTTTTGTATGTAAATTTGTTTCTACCATTGTTTAAAATGCGATTCTATCATTTGCTAATGCCGCCATAACCAAATTCAGCCATAGTACGAAGGGGTTACACTCGTATCCCAGCATGCCGTTAATTGTTTCTGAGACCATACTGGCTAATCGTGACAGAACAAAACGTAAAGAAGAGAGAAACAAGGATAATAACAGCCTATGGAAAAAATAGGACAATGCAGTAATTTCGGTTAAGACCTCCGCTTGACCGTCTTCAGTGCAGAATAATACAAAAAAAAATTCCAAAGGATGATATAAAATTCAAACCTTAATCGGTGTTTTTTATTATTCTGCTCTGGACGGTGAAGCGGAGGTCTTGACTGAAACATTTGCATTGTCCTGTGCGTTTTTTTTTCACTCGCTGTTATTATCCTCATTTCTCTCTTCTTTAGGTTCTTTTTTTCGTTTTGTCAGAATGCCGTCGTGGCCGACGTGTGAATACGTATCCTGTTTTATGAATAAAATAAGTTAAATATAACCTTTGTAGGTCTTACAGTAGGACTAACTACTTTTCTATTTTATATATTTTCCGAATTTTAATTATTTTGTTCTTTCCAATTTCTCACTTTCCTTTAAAGTTGTAGTGTGAGAAAGCAGGAAGAGATTAATAAACGTCACTTTATTTCTTAATGCTCTTTTTTAAATGAATGGAGCGAAATAAATCTTCTCACTTATTTCTTAGGGTGAAGGAAGAGGAATTTTGGCGGAATTATTTTTACCGAGTGAGCCTAATTAAACAGTCCAGTGAACTTTCTTCGGCTAATAAAGATGGAACGGAGAAGATCTCCAGGGATTCTAGCCTCGAGTCAGGTGAGAAAATATTGGATTTCCTTTATATTAAAACACTGGATTTGTTCAGCTTTAGCCTATGGCTATATCAGGTAATAATTCCAAAGCATCCTATGCTCATCATCATCCTTGTTTGAATTTGGGGCGGGCCAAAATATCCACCATTATTTATAGCAATGAGACTGAAATTAACGAATTAGATGTATAGTAAACCCGAAGCACAGGATCAAATTTGAAGACCCCCCCCCCCAAAAAAAAAAAAAAATCTGAAAATTACTATAAAGCAATCATAAATGCTTGCTCTTTCCTTGAATCCATACCTTGAATTTGGTCTGGTATACTACTATATATATCATAATATACACATATAGTATAAAAATATAATATATAGTATATAATGTAATATAATATATAGTAATATTTAGTATATTTATAGTATACTAATATAATGTACTACTATATAGTAGTATGACAGTAGTAGTATTATACTACTATACTACTTACATACGTTGGCTAAAGCTAACGTATAGTAAGTAACTTATAGTATAGTATAATTAGTATAGTAAACCCAAAGCACAGGATCAAATTTGAAGAAGCCCCCCCCCAAAAAAAAAAAAAAAAATCTGAAAATTACTATAAAGCAATCATAAATGCTTGCTTGTTCCATCCTTTCCACTATATAATATAATTTTAACCAGACCTTGAATTTGGTCTAGTAATATATAGTATAATAATATAATGTACTACTATATGGTAGTAGTGGTAGTAGTAGTATTATTATACTACTATACTACTTATATACGTTGGCTAAAGCTAACGTATAGTAAGTAACTTATAGTATAGTATAATTAGTATAGTAAACCCAAAGCACAGGATCAAATTTGAAGAAGCCCCCCCCCCCCCAAAAAAAAATCTGAAAATTACTATAAAACAATCATAAATGCTTACTTATTGCATCCTCAAAAGCTCCACTATATATTTTACCGTTATATTTTGCAATAGAAAACGATGAACGCTAAAATTTTACAGTCGAAGCGACGAAGAAAATAGTTGCTTTATTGTAGTAGTAGTAGTAGAACAATTTTATTGAAAATAATCATTTTTTATATAATAGCACAACAAAAGCAGAGCTTGCGAGGATGTGCTAAAACAAAAAAAAAAGAAAAAAAGTATGGAGAATGAGACCATTTACCGAAACCAACATAAAAATAAGCAACGAAACACTACAATATAAGTATAAAACCCCAAATCAGCACATAAAAAATACAAAAAAATAACCCACTGAAAATATAATTAATCTGTTTCGAAAGCATACCTACCGAGTAACTCCCACACGTAAATCAGATTTAAACTGGTTAAAATTGCCATTATCCTTAATTTCCTTACTAAGTTTGTTCCAAAGCTTGGTAGTTCTATAAACAAGAGAAAAAGAAGACCTACTAGAAGCAAGTCGAGGAACCTCAATATTTCCTCGCATCCAAGTATCGTGTTGGTGAACATTTTTCTCACAAAATATACCTGCAAAACTATCTAAAAGGCCCTCATTATGATACTTATATATATAAAAATCACGCAATTCGGCTACAGGCATTATATTTATTTCACTATAGACCAACTTCATGGACTCCCGGTTCCCCACACCACAAAAAACTCGGATAGCTTATTTTGGATCACACGGATTGGACCAAGTAACGAGGGTAAAGTACCAAGCCATATCGAGGAACAACACAAAATATAAGGGGAAATAAGGGGAAAATATAACAACTGTAAAACATTTGGGGAGAAAATATGTTTTAATTTACGCATCATACCTAGGTTACGCGACAGTATTTTAGAAATCGACTTCACATAGTCCTTAAGTGATAGGGTTTCATCAACGCTAATTCCGAGGTACTTGGTGAGCCGTGTTCGAGATCGAATTAAATGTTAATTAACGAATTAGATGTATAGTAAACCCTAAGTGGAGGATCAAATTTGAAGAAGCCCCCCCCCCCACAAAAAAAATTGCAATAAAAGAATCATAAATACTTTTTCGATCCCTAAAGGTTCCACTATATATTTTCCCGTTATATTTTGCAATAACAAACTATGAACGCTAAAATTTATACAGTCGAAGCACTGATGAAGGGTGAAGAAAATAGTAGCTTTGTTGTAATGTATAATAGTGAGCTATATATTTATCTGTCGAGAGGGGGGGGGGGAGGGATGCAAAGTGAGGCAATGGGCTTAGAGAAGGTTATAAGTAAGTATTTATGATTATTTAAATTAGTTTTCAGAATTTTTATGGCTTAGTTGCGGTATGCTTCAAGTTTATTATACATACGTGTTGAGAGGGATGTTGAATTAACCAAAAGGCACTCTATGCATACTGCTACCACTAATACTGCTGCTAATTCTACTACTGTTACAACGACTACTACTAATGATGTTGAGGGTAGAAAGGCAAAACTTTCAGAAAATAATTAGAGGGATGTTGAACTAAACTGAACCACATTTTGTGCACGTTCTTTGTCAAAGTGCGTATCAGCAATACCCCAGAAATGGTCTAAGTCATTAAGTTGAGAGTTTCAGGGCATGTCAAGGGGATGTCGAACTAGAAAAAATGCAAAATATGCTTACTACTATCAAGGGTATTACTAATGCCACTTCTACTAGAAATACTACTACTACTACTACCCCTATTTCTACTACAGCTACTCCTATGACGACTACTACTTTTTCTTTTATCAAACTTCATGTATATTGAGCGTGGTATAGGAGTGTAATTGTTTGAGACATATAAAAAGACTGCATCTTTTTTTAATTGTATATCCAACGTAGGCTTAGTTGGAATGTAGCAAAGAACAAATCAAAGGGAGTCAGACAGCGGAATCACTTAAATATGACATAATACCCAGAGAAGCAACTTTTCAAAAGACACATGGGTTATATTGTCTCTTGTTAAAAGATGCGTGCCTGTCTATCAGTTTTGAAAAATGTCAATTGTCAAAAAAATGCTGGAAAACTTCCAGCATTTACTTTCATACATAATACATAATTCCACAAAATACACTGATACAATTGCAAATTACAAAATAGCAATTCTGAGTTCTTCTTCATCTCAGTACGAATTAATTCAAGTGGGTAGAGGAATTAGACAAGAAGGAATTGTTTCTCCTTACATACTCAATTCATGTTTAGCTACTGCTCTTAATTCTCTTTCTTGCTCTTTTGTTTCATTATCTCGAAATCTGTCTTACATTGCATATGCTGATGACATTATCCTTCTAAGCCGGTCCAAGTCTAGTCTTGTTTCTAATTTTAATATTTTAATTAATTGTTTAGAAGATTTGGGCCTTTCTATCAGTTTTGAAAAATGTCAATTTTTTGTTGTAAATTGTTTAGAGGATAATGTCAGGGCGACTCTCGATTGGCGGCAATGGTGTTATTTTCCAGTCGTCGCCTATAGTCACTTATTTGGGATCACCTTATGCTGCTTCGAAAAGAGATTTTAAACCAATCCTGGCTCAGCATGTTCAGATGAGACTACGCAAGGCATTTGGTCTTTTAATTCGTTTTCGGGGTATTTACCGTCGGGACGTCCTTGGTCGTACGTATAGCGCTGTTGCTCTGCCTCACGTATTGTTTCCGTCCCTCCTCTTCCGTAATTTCAGACCTTCTGATCTTTCGCCCATTAAAGTTTCTTATTTTAAGTTTTGCAAATTTTTACTTGGTTTCCCCCTTTCTTTTAGCAACACTGAGATTGTTTTAAAGCTTAAAGTGAAGGATCCTGCAGTCTGTATAAAGAAAAAATGTAAAACATTTGAAGACAAGGCGAAAATTATCCTTTTAGGCCACAATTTATTTCCGTTTTTTAGTAACAGTTCTGGCTCTTGATGATTTACGGGCTAAGTTATTTAGCAAGTGTTTTTGTATCTTTTTTTCTCTTTTTAAGTTTTTGATCAATATTTGATATTTTTTTATTGTAAGCGTTATCATTTGTCTTTCTTTGTATTTATATTGTAGCCTACTCTTCATTTTTTGAGGAAAATAAAGAAAATAAATAAATAAATGAATATCATCTTGTATATGAAGATGCAGTTTTGTCAGAAGTTGCATTTTGTCTTAATATATTATACTTTACTAATATTATTGATGGTTGCAGTCTATCACATATGGTGCCATTTCGAAATTTTAGACATTTTATGGCGAAATTTTTAGATATTTCCAAATTTTAGACATTTAGGCGACATTTTAGACAATCAGGTAACAGAGTCAATAACTAATGATATCATGTCCCATGTTCATAAGAAGACTGGAAATAATGTGCATTCAAATTTTCTAAGATTAATTGTAATTAATTAATTGTAATAAATTAAGATTTTCTAAGATAAATTTTCTAAGATTAATTTATCTAAGATAAATTGACGGAAATAACAACTAACTCTGGTTACGCGTATAGAGTGCTTGTAATTGTCCATCCTCTGCTTTTTTTCTTTTTTTTTGAGAAAATAAGCAGAAAAGGAAATATAACTCTTATTTGCGAAACGCCATCTTGTGTATTGTAAGGTATTGAGCCATTGGAATGGTATAACTAACTCTTCTCCTGTGAGATAGCTTAAGCTACTGGTTAGAGCTATCTAAGTTAAAATCATTCCCTTAAGTTCTTGGAAAATTTAATGCCAAGATTCAGTGCTTACAGTGTTTCTACCATCTTGAGTTGTGCGAGCTCAAATGCTATCTATATAAATAGCAAGATCTACTGTGTTCATCGGAAAATCGATGATAATGATGACCGGACGGTATTTGCTTTTGTCTTTTTTTTGTGCTGATTGATCTGCTCTTTTTAAGCACATGCAGCTTTTTCTCAGGTCTATGTCTCAGCAGAACCGTTCCTGGGGGGTGGAATAACTGGGGCAGTTGTCCCGGGTGCCATGGCTTGGGGCCCGTAGCGGGGAATCCCCAATTCAATCCAATTTTTCACTTTGATTCGGCTTTTTTTGCTTATATTGGAGTCGGGAGGAGGCGGTGTAATTGATTCTTCCTTGGGCGCTACCTACCCTAGTAACGGCTCTCTGTGTCAGTCACTGGTTTCTAAGTGGGTATGCGTTTAACTAAACCACGGTGTAACTGAACCCCTTTGCAACTGAACACCCGTATAACTGAACCACCGTGCAACTCAACCCCATTCAACTGAACCCTCGTGCAATCGAACTTCCGTACTTAATTTTCCAGTATTCTACAAAAATGAGGCAATATCATCGGGCAAACCACAAGTTAGAATCTTTACATGTTCAACCTTGTTGGAATTGTTTGGTTTTTAAAGTCATTATATAAAAGCCTGTCGAGATGATTCATAGAAAAGTTCTGTTTTCTTCTCACAAAAACAGGGAAAGTTGGACGTCACTAATCATTAAAGCCAGATTTATTTTTCCTTTTCTTATGCCTGTTTATGTTTTATGTCTTCGCCCTGCCACTATCCGAAAACACCCCTCCCCATCAAATCCCCCCACGGGAAATACGCAATACTACCCCTCTGGTGACTGGTAGGTTTCCAGTCACTTTTAACTTACAAAAAAGGACTAGAACTCTCAATTTCTAATCGAATGAGCTTCCTCCGAAGTTTTGACGACCATGAGGTGGAGGTCCGGATGAGGAAGGGGCGGTTTCCCTCCTATACGAATAAATCCTGTTTATTTAGTCTCATAGTAACAGCCTAGACCAAAAATATTCCCAGAAATCAAGAGGGATTAAATATCAATTTCATATTTTGATGTGTTTAAAAAAAAATTGTCCCCCCCCCCCACCAGAAAAACAACCTCTTAAGCAAAAGTCCTGGATACGGCCCTGTGGATTTTCTATCAATTTCTACCTTCACCCTCCTACTTCCCAAAATTTCTACCTACTTCCCGAAATAAGCTTTTTGCTATCAAGTAGGTGGTAAAGCCAACTTCTTGGCTTTTTTTTTTCTTTTTAAGTGAGAGGTAATGCCACATATTTTGTATGTATTGGCACCTCAAATTTTATGAAGAAGTAGAAACTGTTGCTGAGTAGGAGAGGGGTCTTAAACTGGCAAAATGTTCGAATTAGGCCAGAATTTTTAAGAGTGAAGTCCTTAGCATCAATCTTGTCGACATCCCCTCCTGTTAGCTGGTATGTATAACTTTTGAATATTTTAACTCGTTTCTTATTTCCTTTTTACAGAGGGACCTGACCCACCCAGTGAATCTAACGATTTGGATGAAAACTTGAAAAAGCTAGGAATTCAAGGCAAACCTAATGGTAAGATTTCTTCTCTATCATATTTGCCAAATTTTAGTTCTTTTATTCCGTTTCTTGCTGTATGCTAGTTCTTTAAAACTTATTTTCTCATTTTCTTCACTAGTATCTTTATGGGTCAATCATTTTTAATAACTCATCAAACCTTAAAGATTAATTTATTTTGGAATCTCTTGTTTTGCAATTGAAATGCGTAATTTTTTAATATGAATTACTTTGTCCCAATATGGATGCTTTAGTATATAATGGCACATCTTGTTAATGGAATCAGTACGCTGTAGCGTAGCCAGGAGATGGGCTTTAGGCTTCAGGCCAATTTTTCTACGTGTTCTTCTTAGGAAACCGGAGAGACCAGAGATCATTTGCGGAGTTCCTTGCCTCATATCCTTAGTGTGCCTCCAAAGGTGCTTAGTGCATCCAAGAAGAGTCGCCAGTCGTCTCTTATCGCTGTGGTCACTCAGACATATTCCTATTCGGGTTGGATTTAGGCATTGAGATTTGTGAGGTCAGCCAGGTAGCTGCGTCGTCGTAGGGTGTTTTTGGGCCGTCTTCTTCTGGTACCACGGGGCTACCACTGAAGGACGACCTTCGGTAGGTGAGTTTCGAGCATGCATGTTGACCTTATTTCAATGTAATGTAGAACTGGAAATAACGTAAACCGAAAATCCAGAATTATCGGTAACTTTTGAGGGGAAGGGATCAAATCCCTGAAATCCTCTTTGGATGTGGCTAACCATTCAGTTCGTATTTTGTCTTCTGTACACATAGATTCCTTGCTTCCCCCATAGTTCTGCACATAGAACGGATAGAAAATATCTAGAGATTGATTGAAATATTTGAAAATTTGTGTATCTATGGATGAAAACATTTTTTTTAGTTAAAGGATCTGCCTCTCAGAAAAAATTATCTGACTCTAGCTGCTTATAATACATAATTTATTACATAAATTAAACTATCACAGGCCCTGACGGGAATAATGTGAATTTTTTAGTCAAAATGAACACAAAAAGAGAAATGTGAAAAACAGGCAATAGACACTGATAAGGCATTTTTTTTTTTTTAACCTTGAGGTAACGAATTGGTAACGAGGTAACGAGGGTAGGTTTTTTTTTAATTTGAAGTGACGAAGGGGGTGGATATATATATATAAATATATATATATATATATATATATATATATATATATATATATATATATATATATATATATATATATATATATATATATATATATATATATATATATAAAATCCTAACAATCATCCTAAGCAAGCAGTACTAAACTTGAGAATGCGGAATGGAGATGTAGATTTGAGTTCTAATCAAGCATTTGATTTGTTTTTTTGCTATAACAATAACAAAATTCAATTTTTTAATGCTATATTTTAGCAACATAAACGTAATATTTCTGACCTAAGTAACAAAAAGGGACCAAGTCCATTTTTCCTAATTTTGCAGGAGAGCAAAATAAAAACGCGCAATGAAAAAATCATTCTGACAAATCAGGATTTAAGAAACTTGAAACTTTAAAGACGGGCTCCTAGTTAATTTTTTATTGGAATTCACTGGAAATGTCCAAATTGCTGAATTGTTGGTTACTTAGAAGATAAGGGACTTGTGCTCTTTTTTACACCCTTTTGGAACAATACATAACTTGGTCAGAATTAGAGATAAGCCCATTTTGTATAGACCATTCCATAGAACTCCGAGTTCTTTCGAACCATATGCCTAACTAATTTTTGGAAAAAAAAACGAACTTAGGCTCTTCTGCAAAACACCGCGGACATAGAACTCGAGTCTAGTCAACACTGCCTACATGTTACGGACAAAATTTGCTTTGCAACATTACATAGCGTATCGCTAAGTCTTAAGTTAGGCTTGTTGAAAAGTTTCTATTCCGTAGTGTGAAAGAGTGATTACACAGATAAAGATAACGACTTCGGTGGTTATTCTATTAATTTTTGTTTAATTAGTATATCTTCTCTTTGACTAATTATGACTTTTGTTTTCATGCAGCATATTAATGGAATAAAATAGGCAAGATTGTTGTTATTTGCTTCAAATTGTTGCTTCAAAAATAAATTGATGTATGCGTTTGTATATCTGTCATCCATTGTTAAAACGGCACATTATATAATGGAGAATTGTTGATCTAGAAGTGTGTGATTATTATGTGTCCCCCTTTGTTCATTTTTATTTCACTTGATGGAAGTTAGCCACTCTAGTCGTTCTCTTTGTCACCTTAGTTTTTCTTTATATTGCTGTTACTGATTAATATTGTTATTGCAACGTTTTGTTGATTGTGTTTACATATGCCGAGTCTAGTTTTTTCAGTATAAAGCTGAACACTCGGAAGCAGTCGTCTCTTTTTAGTATAGAATATTGGTATGTTTTTCTTTATAGTAAGTATATTTGTTTGTAATGGTTATTAATCACCTTAATTATATTAAAATAATTTAATAAATAAATCCCTTTATTGTAATAGGATCTTTGTTTTGTAATTTATATTGATGAATGTGTCTTGTAAAAGTCTGTGTCACTTTGTTGGGAATTAGGGAAGCTCTGCCAAATACTCGTAACATACTTCCACATTGTAAGGATGGGGGGGGGGGCTCGATCTGTTTGTCCTCATTAATATCTTAATGGAATACTTTTAAGGAAATATTTATGATGGCCAATTATTAGAAGGCTTTTAGAAGGAAAACAAAGAATAGTTAAATTTGAAAATTCCGAGTGCTTTTATGTAGATTCTATTAAATCGCCTTTTTTTTATGGATTTTAGTTTCTGATTTTATTTTTTGATTTTGAGTGTCAAAGTTAGGCCAACTGTAGTGGCTCAGAGACGATTATACGATCTTGTTAGTCAACTGAGATTCACATCCGAAACACCTTAAAATGAAATTAATTTATACTCCCTGATCACTGATCTCACTTAATCGCTAGACTCCTTTAAATAATCCGCGAGTATCTCAATTGGCTCTCAGATATGTAGAGATCTTTACTTATTCAAAAATGTGTATTGTAACTTACTCAGTAACAATAATGGTTGGGGAGCAAGTTCCAAAAAGCTCACGACATAGTTTAGAAAGAAGTCATTTTTTAGCTTCCTTTTTGTTTTCTTTTGAAACCTCCTCTTTCAGTGGCCTCTTTAGTGCGGTCGTCCAATTGGAAGGGGGATTCTCTAGGGTTCCGTTGCTTCTAAGTCATAATGACATCTTCCATTTCACCAAGGGTTTGAGCTGCAGCCTCTTAAGACGTAATGGATACTCTATGTCCTTCTTGTCTTATATGGACTTGATGTCTTCCTTTTTTAGGGACTCCAGTGCCCAGTGGTCAGTGAACTAGTAAAATTAAAGCTAAACTCCGATTTTCGGCGAATTGTGCCTTTGAAAAACTTAGCCATTATACTGGGGCGTACCAAATAGACTTTGTGCTCCTCCCGCCCCTCCAAATCCTAATTTGTCTTGAAATTTTAAGCACTTCTTGTTGTAATTATGAAATAAAACTTGTTTTTCTTTATTATTGCTCCCCACCCCAAAAAAAAGTCCCGCGTAAGTGTCTGTCATAATAATAAAATTTCTTTGCCATGTTTTCAAAGAGGCGCGGCTTAGGGGCACTCCCCCTTCCAGAAAGTTAAACCACTAATTACATTGATGGATGGACAAAAAAACACTTACGAGGGAACCCAAGTTTTGTTGATGCATTCCCTCAACATTAATTCCATATCCGCTCCTGTCTTTGAGGCCCCAAAAATCTTTATTACCAGTCAGAAGTCCCAAGAATAATGCT
This sequence comes from Artemia franciscana, assembly GCF_032884065.1. Classification (NCBI taxonomy): domain Eukaryota; kingdom Metazoa; phylum Arthropoda; class Branchiopoda; order Anostraca; family Artemiidae; genus Artemia; species Artemia franciscana. The sequence continues at coordinate 32,416,537 of NC_088881.1, forward strand.
TCTCTTCATTTAGAACTCCTGAAAGATCTGTCTCGTGACTTAATACTAGAAAAAAAAGCATTTAATCTGTTATAATTCTGCCACTTAATTTTAAATATGATAAATAGATAGAGAGTCGGATTAGTAGTTGAGAAACGTTTGAATGTGCATAAATTCGCTTTAAATGTTGTTTCTTATCTAATTGAAAGGCCATACACAGAAAACATTCATATTTCGAGTCTAGCAAAGACGTCCGTCACGTATGGGGGGGAGCGGACCCCCTCCCCCTAATATTTTTGGTCACTCGGTAAAATCGTGGAATTTCTCGCCACAATGTTTCCGACGCCGCTAAAATTCTTTTTTCGGTTTAGTAAAGACCACAACAACATTGATATGTCGTCTACAGAAATTTCGAACTTGGTCGGTAAACGCTGCAGCTTTACCGACTCCTGCCGTGATTTTACAGGCGATGCCACAATTTTCCATTTGGCTAAATAAACAGCATTAAAAAATGACTTGATATAATATACCGAAATCCGAATCTCGGTTGGTAAATTCAGCAATTTTACCGACTCGTGAAGTGATTTGACGTATTGTATTCAAAACGGACATTATGCTAATTTTTGACAAAAATAGTGGGTAAAAATAACCAACCAATTTGTAAAATCTTTATCCCCACCCCCCGAAAAAAACACATTTTGGCTAGTAACGACCCAGCTAGCAAAGTATTTTTTATTTTCAAGTCTAATCCTTTTCAGTAACAGCAAATGTGTTAAGGATCATGTAATCCCCCTGCCTCAGAAGCAGACATCCCCTAAGATCTAGGGCTAAACCGCTTTCCGGGCAAAATTTGTTAAATCTAAAATAGCGGATTTCACTGGGTTAGTGATACGTCGTATTTTTAGGACTTGATGGTTGAACTGGTCTCGCGAAATTGGCCTCTTTTTCTATTAATTACTTTTGAAATAATTTTATTTTTTTTCATTTTTATTTTATTTATTACTTTGTTTTATTACTTTAATTTTAATTACTTTAGCTTTAAAAATAATTTTAAATTAATTAATTTTAAAATATTTAAGAAAGTTTTGCCCGAAAGCAGATCTTTTTTTACCCTTTTCGTCAGAACATTTTTGGCTATTCAATTACTAATGAAATATTTTTTTTCTTCTTTTTTTGTGTGCGAAAAAAAAAGACACGGAGATAGAGAAAGAATTCCAGGTTGAGCTTCAGGACTTTGAATTGGCGTCTTCTTCTGACAGTGCTGGAAAGGATGATCAAGAATGGGAAAAAGAAATTGAGGAGATGATTGGCGCAGATGATTCAGACACTGTTGATTTAAAGTGAAACCCCCTTTTATCGTACATTTATTGATTCATGTTTTGAAATAAGGAAATCTCAAAAATGTTCAACATTGCTGGTATCTGCCCCCAGTAATTCTAGCGATTCTTTATTCGCAAAGGGTAGCTCATTATATTTACGAGCTCTATGCATTAGTGATTATTTACATGTTTACGTTTTGCTTTTTATTACCCGTCTTTGTCTTTTTTCTTGTTTTTACCACGTTGTCTAAAAGCAGGACTGATATGTATCCTCTGCAATTGCGCAGAGTAGAGCGATATATATATATATATATATATATATATATATATATATATATATATATATATATATATATATATACTTTTCAAGGTGTGAGTTTCTTGAGAAGATGGGAATATAGAGGGTATGGGGTGTAAACATACAAAGGAATGTGTTTAGGAATAAAAACATGGAATTTGAATTAGGATTATAAAAACATGGAATAAAAATTAGGAATATGTTTTTGAAGGAATAAGAACTTACAAAGCATCATTAACGTTTATGTTCATATATCTAACGAATTTGAGATAAAATGATAGGATGAAGTGAGAGGTAATTTGCCATAATCAAGGGTTCAATTTGAATAATATCACTTTCTAATTGTTTTCTTTAAAACGAGGTTGTAGACACTAACTGACATAAACAACATCAAGTAAATAAGTTTTTTTATCACTGAAAAGCTCGTGAAATTAAGTAATTAAGATTTTGACGTATAAGAAACAATGGCTTTCTCTGAGTATTTGACCAGGATTTTGAATGAACAGTTGGATGAACAATACGTTCATATTTGGTCTTTTAAGAAAATCATTCTACAATTCTACTAGTTTCCCCCAAGGATATAAACAATTAATCAGGCTTACTTTGTTCGCCTATCAATTTTCTTATTTTTGTAAAATATTGCACTTTTCTTTTTATAAACATATTTTATGTTTTAGAATCATCAAAAATAAAAACTAGTTAAAATGGCAAATTTATTTATAGAAAAAATGATTTATAGAATTCTTGCCCTTCAGTAAGTTCATACGATCCAATTATATAACACCCAGGATACAAACTAAAGTTTTACGCTTTCTGATTCGACCTTTAATCAGCTTCTCCGGGGACTTGTTATATGCTTTGAAGCAACGTACCAAGCAGATAAAGAAGACTTATTTTCGTAGATAAAGATTGGATTCCCTTTTATCTCCTGTCTTATCTTAGTTGGGTTCATGAGCATACCTCTCCCCCCCCCCCCCCTGTAAGATTATTTTATTAGTAATATTTTTAATTGGAGATAACGACATTGAACCCAAATGTCTTTTCACTAATCGCAAATCAAATTTTTTTAAACCGGTTCTCTAAAAAAAAAAAAAAAAAATGAGGGTAAATTATTATTAAAGAAAGTGAGGGTAATCGCATTTCAGACGCGACCATTTTTCGAAAAGTTGTGCGAATTATGATGATTTTAATTTGCTAAAACTATTAGATGAAAATTACGCCCTTTTTAGGGGTATTAGAGGCTATAGTACCGACAGGTATAGACATTTTTTGTCTTTGGATTGCTACGTGAATTTGATTAAATATTAAAGAAAGTATGATCCCATAAGCGATTATTTATCCTTGGCTATTTCATAAGAGAGGCTCAGATATACTTGTAAAACAGTACCTCGTTCTGTAGAAAATGTGCAGGATTTATACTAAAATGAGAGAATAGTTGAAATAGAATTGCTAAATCATATAATTTTTTTTTTACTTGAAATGCTTTCTTCAAGAGAGAAATGTTCAATATAAATATAAAACTGCAATAACTACAGCTCTCAAAGCAAATATTATTATTTAATATTATATTAAGTTAATTTTATAATTTTACTTGCAGAGACCATTTTTCCAGTCTGTTTCAACTCATCATAAAAAAACATCAGTGGAAAATAGTTAAAAAGAAAAAAGTGAAGTTAGGCGAATGTTTAAATGGAACATTTTCAATCCATTAAATTGTGGCGACCGCAGTTTTTTTTAATGAAAATGCAAAATTATTACATTTTTGCAATCAAATTTATTTTTTGCTATCCTTCGGCTGTTAAATTTGTTCCGACTTTAAGCTTATTATTTTTTTTTTGAATATTTCCAATATAACGGGAGATGTTCCTTACCCAGTAATAAGTTATCAGCAAATGGGATAGGCTGATCAATGGCATATACTTGTTACTCTTTCTTTTTCAATCAGCTTTTACTAGAAAATAAGATGGAAAAGAATATTTTTATTTTTAAAACTTTTATTTCATTTATTTATTAAATTTTATTTATTAAAACTGTTTTAGAGACTAATATGCTACTTTTTCGGATTTTATTATCAAGAAATATGACGTTTTGTGTCAATATTCGCTATTTCCAAAAACTCAGGAAAAACTAGGAATAAATTTCGTCAATGTTCTCTCAAATATATCATTTGCTCATTTAACCACATTTTAAGGGAGGTTCTGTTATTTACATTTTTTAAAGCTTTCATGGACGCATAATTTTTTTGAGCTTTTGTCATCGGAAGAAAGAAAACATTTGTCGGGTATTTTTAAACAGAAAGTTTTTTAGTTTGTGGCGGGGAGAACATCAATATAGCCTTATTGTTGTCTCTCAAATTTTGGGTTCTGTTGCTGTGTATTTGTCTTTAATTAAACCAGTAACGATTTATAGAATTTGATTTAATTTTCGAAAAAAATTGTTTTCAGTAATTAGTGTTCGAGCTTTACATTCCTTGTCTTGTTTGTTCGATATTACTGCATAATCGGTGGTACCTAAAACCACTTTTTACGTGTCGGTTTATTTCATGGTAGTTTATTATATAGGGTTACGTATTTTTAATCCACTTGTGAATAAAATTTAATTTATCGCTGTTATAACAGTTGCTTATATGTTGTTTTTTTTTCTTCAGAAGTTACGGTTAGCCCTAGGGTTACACTGGTATTTCATACACAGCAAAGTTTCCACAACGTGAAGTTAAATTTCAAAACATCGCCTTTCTTCACGTCATATACAAGTATACATAATATTTAAGTCGGTCAATAGGACTTAACCAACATTGAACAGAAAAAAATTAAAATCGTTTAAAGAACATAATCGTTTCTGTTATCTACATTCATTCTCGTACTTCAATCCTTAAATGCTATCGTATAGTTTTGTATTGTGTAGTTGGTTTGCAACTACACGAACAGTCGTGTGTTTTTGACGGATACAACGTGCAACACCGTCCCCCGCATCCGTGTCACCCTTAGACCACCCATATCCAACATGAAATTTGATACGGATTGTGCAGACCGTTTTGAGTTCGTGTTCAATACGAGTTTGGGTCTTCTAAGAATCCATGTCCAACACGCTTGGAACTTGTAAAATGAAGAATCCGTGTCCAACACACTTGGAACTTGTAAGATGAAAACGCTTTATTGGTGGGGATATGGAGAATCTGAAAATTATTTTTGTCAGATCCTCTCAAAACACGTTTAAAACCTGGTGCCTGAAAACAGCTCTTGAGTAGGATGGGTCCATTTCAGATTGAATTTGGGAACTTGATTTAAAAACAAACTTCAAAATTTTGAACTTCTCGGGTTTTTTCTTTCTTTTTTTATTTCCGGTGCGGTTATGTCTGCTTTTGTCAATAAACAATAACCAAGCTTAACTCTAACATGATACTCTTTAACTATGGGGCAAGAAATTATTTGTATTATTGTATTATTCACAAAAATGAGGGGAAGGGGCAAAAGAATTGTTTTTTTTTTTCTAGGAGGGGACGAACTTTTGTTTTTTCAATTCTTTAAATAAAATATACCAAAAAGGTATTTATCACAATCTGGAGGAGGCGATTGCCTGTTTTCTTTGTTTTGCTGAACATTTAAGAGGTAATTTCGTAAATCAAGTAGCATTAAACTTCAGTAAGTCTCTAAGCTTCATCAACTAAACTTTGGTCCATAATATTTTTTTTTAGTTGAAACGACCCTTGAAAGGTTTGGAAGATTGAAAACTCACGTCATACGATCACTAGGGGCCAAAAAAAATTAAGTCAAAAGTTGTTTTTTTTTTTTCGTTTGCAGCTAGGAATGACCTAACTGCAAGGACTTTATTTCAAAATTATTGCACAACCTAATCTCCAACTGAAAAACAACCGAGTTAAACGAAACATAATATCTTTGAAAATATCGAATTTTGAAGTTCAAAAAAAGTACACAAGAGACAAATAACACAACACAGGACTCCAATTGTTTCTATATGAAATTATACTGCCATCTATGATTAAATGATAATAGATGGTAGTAACAAGCTTCAGCCAAGTAAAAACCAAATTACAGGCACTTTATTTAGGATTAATTGCACAAATTAATACATAACTAAAAATAATTTGAATTCATAATAAAGAAAATATAATATCTTCGAAAGGCCAAATTTTAATAGTGTCAAAAGGATTTATTGCCATGAATGTCCGAAATACTTTTTTTTTCTCCTTGGATTTAGTCAGTGTTGTCAGTCAACTTTTTCAGTTTAATGCAAGATTGGATGATGACAGGTTGGATTCGACTAGCTTAGGTTTTTAACCCATTTCTGATATTTATAACCAAATTGAACCTAAAATAACATAATCTCACTTAACTTTTACCATTAAAGCTTTGATAAGACTGAAAAGGCTGATTCGCCAAGCTAGTTGAATCCAATCAGTGAAAAAGGAATTTTGTATATTCACAGGTGGATGTCGACATTAACCAGATTTCGGACATTCTAAAGAATTGGACTTACAAGGGTCGGATCTTCAGCAACTTAATATGGGAGGTTTGGAATTAAAAACTATTAGCACCAAATACAGTGCGACGTCTGGTGACTTCATAAAAAAGGTTAGACCCGCTGGGTACAAAAAAATTCTTTCTTCATCCGCCCTGGATTTTAAAGTACTTGAGAAGAAAGGCAGCAGTTTTTGGGTGAAGCAAGGTCACCAAACGCTAGATGGCGTTTATGATTTCTTTTCAGCACTAGCGTAAATTTCCGCTTTTAAAAGTTTTTCAGATTCCTTAAGACACCATAGGCAAATAATAAGACACAGACTCTAATAATTCCATTTAACAAATTCCAACACAATTTAGCAATCAATGGAAAATTAAGGTGATAAAGGACTTTAGAATTAAGTTAGTACAACAATTTTATTAACTTTATTTTGGCGTCAGTTTGGCGTTGTAATATTGACGTTATTTTAGCAAAAATATATTGAAAACAGATGATTTGTTTTTTTTAACAAGACGTGGAAATGAAACACTTATTAAAAGTCTGAAGATTTCGGCTTCGCATCCCAAAGCCTTCATCAACGGAAAAAAAACAACAACAAAAAAAACTAGTTTAAGCTAAACTATTGAAAAAACAAAGAAAACGTATAAAGACTATACAAAAAAAGGAAACTTCCTGTTTAAATGGGAATTTCCTTTTCGTACTTCTGTTAGTTTTTTGTAAAGCATTTGTTTTTCTTTTTTTTAATTAATTTTGTTTAAGGAAATTTTTTAATTAAATTTAAGTTTGCTTTTGTTTTCTTTCTGTTTTGTTTTTTTGTGTGTGGCATTTGTGATTTCTTTGTTCTTTTTTTCATATTCAGACGTTTAAGCTAGGGTTTTCCACAATATTCGGACTTTTATTATTACTTTTGCATAAGTTTTTTCTTATATTTTCGCTTCAATTGCGATTAAACTGTTATCTTTTGTTTCAAAATGGATGCCAACACTTTTAAAGCAAAATATCCTATAAATAGATTATTACCTTCGTTTCTATAATCCCCCTCCTAAAAAAGACTCTTAACTAAATATTTTAGCATTAACAAACTAGTTAGTTTCTAGTTTCAATAAAGCACAAAAACATAAAAAAGGGGCAGAATCATTTACCACGATACAGGCATGTCAACTAAAAATCAACCTTTTTATGCAAAATAGACACTAAAATTTAAAAAATTTCAAAGAATACAAACATATGAGTGGATGGCAGTTGAAATCTATAGCCGGACACTAGAGTAGCCTATACACTACCAGCTAAATTATGTCCACCTTTAAAACTACTCAAGGCGCATCGCTACTGTTGAGACACCTTGCATATAGAATTAATAATTTTGTTTATAAATAAAAAAAAATAATTATTTATTTATTTATTAATTTAAATTAATAAAAAAATTGGCACAGTACCTTCCTTAGAAGATGCAAATTTGGATTAAATAAAACGACATTAAAAGAATAAAACTTTTTTTACAGTCTTAGTAACGTAAATTAGAATAATTCATTAAGGCTAATTTGTTTTATTTAAAGTTGATTGTGGCACCGATCTAGTAAGTAATTTATGGACAATGATTCCAGTGACTTCTATTTATTTTCCAATGTCTGCAGGGAGGGGGGAGGAGGAATTTGTCGTTTTTTTTATTTCTCTTCAATGAAAATGAAAAATCTCATGGGGACGTACTTTTTTGAAATTGTATATATTATGTTCTTCTATGACTGTCCTAGGGTGGATGGATGATAGACAATCTATCAACAAGTGAAAATAATATCATTTTTATACAATCCTATAAAGGGCTTATGTCAGCTTTGCCTCTCACTCAGACTATCTGTTTTGGCTTTTTTTCCTATTACCCATGGCTTGATGGCAACTTGATTTTAATTTAAAAATTTGAGATTTTTTTCCCTTTCACAAAAAATCTAGGGGTGGGGGGGGGGCAGAAAATAAATCGGGAAAAGGCCCCCCTACTTCCCAAATTAACGGCACTTTAATGATTCCATAAGGATTTTGAAAGTATTGGTTGTGTTTAATGAAAAGTTTTCAGATGTCCAGAATTAAAAGCCTTCCTCTTCGTCTATTTCGCGTGTGTAAAAGGATTTTCACATTTTGTTGTAATTTGACATTTATATTCACTAGAATTCATTATGGCGTAATTCCGAGATTGAAATTGTGGCTATAGATATGTAGATTAGGGAGAAATTAAATAAGACATTGAGAAAAATGCTTTACAAAAGAATAGTTTATATAGACAGAGGGGCTTTCTTCGAATTAAAAGATGGCAAACGTCGCACCTTGGTTAGACAAATAAAATCTGAGGCCCAGTTTCACGCTGCAACTTTGATTGGATAACAATTTATGATTGGACAACTTTCATTGGATAACAATTTATGACTGGACAACTTTGATTGGATAACAATTCATGATTGGACAACTTTGATTGGATAACAATTTATGATTGGACAACTTTGGTTGGATAACAATTTATGATTGGACAACTTTGGTTGGATAACAATTTATGAGAAAAGAAACCATTGCTTCACAGGAGACCGAATTTCGGAGCGGGTATTCTAACGTAATTTCTAGGGGAGGTACCAACCAAAAAAATGCCCCGTATGGAAATCTGACTGGGAAGCAGATTCCCCTTTGTGTAGATCCTTCCTAGTGATCTTACAGAGGGCTTCTCCCCCCCCCCACACGATCCAAATTTGTCTTTGCGATTACAAATTTAATAACAAATCCTAAGAGCTATATAATTAAACAACTTTGAGTGAACCTTTGTGCAAAAGTTACAGGCTAGGGCGGTGGCACAATCGAAAAGAGCTAATATCGAATCCAGTGATAATTATTTCCCCCTAAATTTCACAAAATATAAAAAATTAATATCTTATATTGTTTTTGGCAATATCAAACTGGTTGTAGAGGCATACACATATAACTAGACAACTCGATTCTATTGATGCATGCAATGGGCCATCTACAGTTCTTCAGGTCTGGGACTAGGACTCCATCTTAGGCTTTTCGATGTATTGGTATCTAAAAACAACATAATACAGTGTTAGACATCCGTATGAGATATTGGTGTCAGGATCGCTTTAGCTAGCCTATTAAGTTAAACATGGTTGCGGCGATCCAAAATACAATTGAACTTCCCCAAACACAATTCAACTTCCCAAACTCATTTCAACTTCCCCAAACACAATTCAACTTCCTAAAACACAATTACACTTCCCCGAAACGCAATTTTACTTCCCAAACTCAGCTCAACTTCCCAAAACATAATTCAATTTTTTAAACTCAATTCAACTTCCCGAAACTCAATTCCACTTCCCAAACTCAGTTCAACTTCCCCAAGCACAATTCCACTTCCCAAACTCAGTTCAACTTTCCAAAACACAGTGCAACTTCCCCAAACACAGTGCAACTTCCCCAAACACAGTTCAACTTCCGAAAAAGTGCAAGGAGAATCCAAGCGAAAAAATTTGACGCGCCAACAATTCAACGCATACAAAATTTTGTTTGCACCTGACGGAAAGCCTTCACACCTGCGTCCTCCAAAATTTTAATAATTTCGATATTTTTCCCCATAATCCTGGATGTTGGTGCTTCTTAATTACATGAAATACACCCGAGAAGTGAAGTTAATCCTAATGAAATATAACCTTCATATAACCGTTAGTCTATATAATAATATAATTTAGACAAAATATTTGCACATTAAGGATGAAGAGCATAGTTTTTGGACAGTGCCCCTAACCTAACCCCCACCCCCCTAATGTGCAAACATATAGCCCGAATTTTACAAATCCAACGCATTATGTCACCCATCATTTGTCTTTGATGCTATAAAACCAGTTTTCTGAGACATAACCTAAGCGTAATTATTGAGTGTGTTCCGTTTGATTAACAAGAACCTGGATGTTTTCTTATAGTTTTCATGTTTCCTTTCCCCCCCCCCCTTGCTGTAGAAATTAATGTGTACATACCTTGTTCAATCCAGAAAATCAGGCCAGCAAAGTCATTTCACAGTTAATTACTTCCAATAACAAAACCAATGCTATGGCCTACCACTTTTATTTGTATGTATATTATTGAAAAAAAAGAAATAGGTATAGATCTGTGGATGTTTTTATCCCCCATGACTTAGCCTTGACTCTCCGTGGTCACGGCCATGGGGCTAATCATTATGAAAGATGGCTGTCGGAAGAAGAGGGCAGTGTAGCACTTACGCTTAAGTTACAACCCTATCACCCACCCAAAAAATAATTTCCCCGATGCCGCACGTCTAGAGTATCCAACACCCTTCACCAGAGGCGTCATATCGGGGGGGAGGGGAGCAGTCTCCCCGATAATTTAGAAAAAAATAATTATGTGGCCCATGCCCCTTGACTATTCGGATATGAACCTTTCTTGCCCCTCCCCAAATAAAATACTGGAGCTAAGCCCCTACCCTTTATCATATATATTTAATGTTTTGTTTCGGAGGATAAGCACTACTATGTCTAGGACGGATTACTTTCGAACGGGTTATTAATGCCCATTAATCCATAATTGTGACAATGAAATTACTGATAATTGCAAGAGCAAACGCCTGATGTTGGGACTTTCCTTATGCTTCACTTGCGTCCGATCTGCCTGAACCTTGGTTCAGGAATGAAGTTTCCTTCGCAACTTCAGGAGACTTGAGTACATTCGCAACTCTCTGAAAGTATGATTCAGTAGAAGCTCGCCTTCTTTCTAGCATTGATAGATGAATATAGATGTACACAGTAAAATTTCGATAATCATTTGGTCTCCCAAGCTCATTGTTTAGCACAAGGCAGAGAGGTCTACCTTGAAGGGAAGGCTTTTGGGTTGAATTCTTGGTTGTTAGACACAACTCTGGGTTTAGAAGCTGTAAATTTTTTTTTTCTCTTATTGGATCTAGCCTCCTGGTTTCCGGTATGCGTGGCTAAGCCCTGGGTTTTCTAGGCTACTAAGAATTAGCCACAAACTTTGGGCTATTAGGAGAGAGCCCATCCCCATAATCCCCACTTAGTTGGAGCTAATCCCGGGGTTTTCCAGGTAATTGGGAATAATTTTCTTTTTTGGAAGCTTCGATTGAGTTATTACTCCGATATTTTTAAGTAATAATCTTCGACCGCTTTATCCCCTCATCGGTATATTAGGGTATGAGGTCATCCCCATTGGTTTCCAGGACACTTTCAAGAATTGTCCTTAAATTTTATAAACTTATTTTAAATTATTTTGGAAGGTATTTTAAAGTTCCTGTCTCGATCTTTTATTAAATAACTAGAATCTAAAGATTATTAGCTTTTACCCCTCCTTTACCTTCAAAAATAAGTTTCGCTTTGGCTACAAGCCAAACTTGAGGTAGAAGTTTCGCCGTTAAAGTGAATATTTAGTTTATAACACTGACAGGTATATACACAAAATATTATGAAACACTCTTTCTTTGGCTTGCTATACAAGATTGATTAAATAATAATGAATTAAATGGCAAGGAAAAAGCGATAACTAAGTCAAAAATATATTAGATGTTTGAAGTAAGCAAAACGTGGTACAGTTTTTAACTTGACGCCCTTTTGCAGCTTTTTGACACATTTGTGGGTTGGAGTACTACCTAGATAAGTGAATCCATTTGAATTTCATTAAATTTTCACAAAAAAAATGTATAAATATTTCTATAATGGCTTGACTTTACGGTTTTAAGATTTCACATAATCTTTGGTTCAATTTGACTGACAGCTCTTGCTCAGCAGCAGAGCCAGAGTAAAACAAACGAGGTATTAACACTGTTATTTGACTTCAGAGCTGTTTTGCGTAAAGGCTGAAGCCTTGGTGCATTTCCAGCCGTTTTTAGTTGGGGAAAAATCAAAGATGGTCGGACTGGTATTTGAACAGGCAGGCAAAGTAGACGACCACACCGATACAGCGAGCAAGACTCAAGCTGCACAAACAGGATTGGAAGTTTAAAGGATCGGAGAATTTCCAGTGTCCGTCTTCTGTTAAACAGAAGACGGAGAGGTTATAAGAAAACTTTCAAGTATACTTGAAAATTTTTCATTATATTGGTAGAACCAGCGTGTGTTCCCCGGGGAGACCCTCCAACAGGTTGACTCTAGTTCGGCATTGTCGAGTGACATGCATGAGAGGTGTAGCATAAATGGGAGATGATAACAACGGCAATGAAGGGGGGGGGAAATTAATAACATTTTTTTTCTTCTCATTTAATTGGACTATCTGTCTTGACTTTTTCTACAATCATGTTGACTTTGACCATGACTTGACTTGACTTTGACCATGACTTGACTTGCCCACAACCATTCCATTTTTAATTCAAAAATCAACGGACTCGGTCAAAGCCTTCGACCTCGACCTCGTCTGTCAATAGGCTCGATTTTGCGAATATGTTTCACCTATGGTGCAAAAAAACATTTTATAATAACTAATACTAAATTTTATTTTATTTACTTAATTAAGTACTTACTAATTAATTGATTACTAAATTTATTTTATAATAACTAAAGAGGCTGTAAACCCAGATCTAGCTCTAAAACGAGTAGAACCTTATGCCCTCTATCCGACCCTCCCCCCCGTTATTAAAGATTATTATGTTCTGATTTGATCGATCGGGCTGCCACTCTTTAAATCCCACTCCTTATTTAAATACCTTAGAATTAGTTAAATACCACAGTTTCCAAAATACCTAAAACAATTTATACTAACTCGACAGTCTTGTGATCCAGATGAACACCCCTGGTGCTATTCAATTACGATAAAATACAGATAGTTGGGTCAGAGGAACTTACTTGGCAGCTCTGGACACTTGATAAAGGCCAGTGAGTCCAACAAAGAAATTTACAGCAAATAACGACCAGTTCTTGGGAATAATCACCAGTGAATATCGGGACCAAATAAAGCCAGTACACATCAAAGCACCTGCTTGACTTATGCTAATTTTTTCTGCTGGTCTGCTGATGTCGCTTATACCCGCAATCACCAAACCCTGCAAAATTAAGCCTCATTTTGTTTATAACGTACGTTAGGGGGATATAACTTCAAATAAAAAAAAAAAAGCATCAGATTCAATGTATCAGAGAACCCTTAAGTTGAGGTTTCAAGCTCCTATCTACAAAAGTCTGGAATTTTGTATTTTTTTTGCCAGAAGAAAGATCACGGATGCGTGTTTATCTGTTGTTTTTTTCCAGGGGTGATTATATAGATCCAGTGTTCCTAGAATATCGTGAGAGGGCTCATTCGAACGGAAATAAAACGTTCTATTGCCCTTTAAGTGACAAAAAGATTGGAGGACACCTAGAACATCTTCTCACCCCTTTTTCCCAAAATCGTCTGATTAAAATTTCGAGATAGCCATTTTGTTTACCATAATTGAAAGACCTGATAACCATGCCTTTGGACATAATATTCTCATAACCATCAATATTATCATTTTAAGGTGCCTCTGCTCTTGTTATATTTGTTGAATATTCGTCACCCAACCCCCTCAGAATCTCAGTATATTCACGGTTCTTCCCATAATTTCCGATATTGACCTATATTATTTCTGTCTGTCTATAAATTATAATTCGTCTGTTTTGGGGGTTTTCAGATTTGCATCCTTAATCAAAAAAAAAACTGCTTAACTTAGTGAACCTCTGATCTTACTATGCACGGAAGCAAGAGGGAAACACCCTTCCCTCCCTCTATCAAATCCCAAGATTTTCACAATTTGCCCCATAATTTCTCACATTTTCACATAATTTGTCTGTTTTTGTACATTTTCGAATTTTATACCCCCCGCCAACACCAAAAAAAAGAAGATATATGCATAATACAAATTTATACAAGATGACAAATGAACCCAAACAGCTAGAGCAAAGGTCATAAAAAAAATGTCTGAGGTAATGATGAATGAAAATGAAGCACAAGGAAATCTGTGGCTAGAAGATACGTAAAAACGAGCATCACAACGAACCACAAATGAAAGTACAAACGAAAATGATGAACAACGGAATCTACTACTACTACTACTCCTACTAATAACTCACTGCAGCACCAAGCCGCCTGAAGCCAACACAGCTACGCATGCTCCTCCTCCAACCTAATCTATTTAAAGCCTCCCTCTTTACACCCTCCCAGTACAGTTAGAAAACAAAAGACAGCAAGAATCATATAGAATAACAAACGAAAATGATCCACAAAGAGAAGTACAGTTAGAAGATAAATCAAAATTACAATGGAATGAAGAAACGCGTGATTTTAACGCAGCCAAAAAAGTAAGTAAATTAATGCTGAGATTGTCAATCACCTCCCAGGAGAATACAAATCCAATAAGTTTTGAGTCTGTGGATAGACACGGATGAGTAATTGGATTCATGCTAGAATTTCTTAATTCAATTTCAAACTGTTGAATTGACACTCCAAGACTTAATGCTAAAGAAGAAAACAATTATTATGTTAATTCCTGGTTCTAGAATCACATATGTACAAGCCTACCACATGCCGAGTGTCACAGTCATAACCATGGGTCTTTTCATCCTTCAACTATTTCTAAGCTACCAACCATATTCAACTAAAGCACTGTAGCCACTGATCATAGTAAATGATAGTATCTACTGGTGTGACATAGGTAATGGAAGAGTATGTAACTAAATGGGAGGGATAAAACTCTATTAGACTTGGTTATGCTGATGGTTTTAGCATTTTAGATAAGAATGTTAGCAAAACGAATTTTCGGAGGTTTTGAGAGTTTAGAATGTAAGAATAGATTTGAAACTTAACTTTAAGAAGACTAAGTCACTTAGACTAGGAATAAATGAAGGTGAAAAGGTGATGTTGGGTAAAGAGAAGATCGAGCATGTGGATAGCTATAATAAACTGGGTAATATTATTAGTGAAAATGGTATAAAGAGTAGAATAGCAAAGTCACAGCATACTGTTACATTGCTGAAAAAAAAAAACTTTAGAAGATTAGGAAGATAAGGCTGCAAACCAGGTTTAGAATATGATTCTGAAACATGGGTGTTTTGAAAGCCGGGAAGATTCGTTAATTTGCCGTGAAAGATGAAGATTGCAAGATCTAATTCTTACCAACATTCGTTCATACCCCGGGTCATCAGGATCTGGAACAAACTACCATTCCCAGTCGAAAAGATGAAATCACTGGAAGCCTTCTCCAATAGCCTAAACATAAACATACCATATCTCGAGACTTTTAACGTAGGACGACTTTAAATGGAAATCATGCCGCAGTCGATCCGCTCTTCGCCCTGCCATAACACTTTTCTTTTAAAAAGGTGTCAGTTGTATAGAATTTTGTATTGAGAGGCGTGAGGAATAATGTTATTTATTTATTTAATTTGTTCCCAGGGATATTATCTATGGGCACTTTTAAGTACCAATTTGACTGACAAGATGCTTATGAACGATATGGTTTGATCCCACCTTTTAGGACTGTAATGACATAATTATTAAGATGACTAGGACACATTCCATGGATTGAACATGACAGATTGCCAAAGGTTGTACTGTGTGGCCATCAACATAGGACCAAATGAAAAGTAGGTCGTCCTCTAAAGAGATGAAAAAAGGTCATAACAAAGGATTTAATGGACATTAGAACTTCATGGGAGGGGTGTAAACAGTGAAGCTTTGAACAGATTGGGTGGAGAAGAAGGGGACAGAGCTTTGTCTTTAGGCGGTTTTGTGCTGCATTAAGTTATTATTAGAAGTAGCAGTAGCAATAGTAGTACGTGAGAAAGATTAAACAAAATAGCAAGCTAGTTCTCAGATTTGTAAGTGTTGAAGGATTCAGACTTGTTTTAGCTTCTAGACTGATGACTTGAGTCAAAAGCTGTTCCACGTTAAAATATTGCCACAAATATTCAGTCTGCAAAGTAGTCATCAATGCCGCTTATAATGATAGTTAAAATTCACAAGGTAAAAAGTTGGACCAGGCCCTTTATTTAAAGGTGCTGGTGGACTGACCCCCAGCCCAAAGGTTCAGGGGTCTACCTCTCTCATAAATCGCAATGTAATTAACAGCCAGATGTGTTGTGTTTATTCTTTTGCCTACTGTGCCCCCTCCTCAACCCATGAATAGACAATAGCTCAGTTTTGGAAAATAGCCATATACACCCTTTGAGCAGTACATATATATCATTGTTTCCCATTTAACTTTGTAACTTTGAACTGAAATTAAAAAAAAAAAATTGTTTTGTACTTACTGTGTTTTGATTTTACATGGTCTAACTTATTTAAAAGTACTTTGGAAGAATTGTGAAACAATCTTCTGAGATAAGTAAAACATTTAACTACACAAGGATAGAAAAGAGACAAGAAGCCTTTTCTTTGACAAAAGATTAGCTTCTTTTTAGAAACAACTACTACTACTACTAAAAACTCGCCACAGCACCAGGCCACCAGAAGCCAATACAGCTACGCATGCTCTTTCTCCATCTTAATCTATTCAAAGCTTCCCCCTTTACACCCTCCCAGGAAGTTCCCATTTCCCTCAAATTTTCTTTTAGAAAAAAACTGACACAAGTCAACCATGTCAAAAAAATCATTGGCTTAAGGTTATGTTTACACATAAATAACATAATATGTACATACCCATTTAAAAAGAGGAGCCCAAAAGAATACAGTCTGAGGTCCTGAAATAAAAAAGGAGTTAATATCTAGCATCATCTGAACACTATAGGGGGAAACTAATCTTGAAGATATATCCACGGACCCTACCATTGTTAATTTATGAAATGAAATGGGAAATGTGGGAATTCAGACAGCTTGACTTCAAAATACTTTCAAACAGTAGGGCCCAATGCAAAAAAAAAAAAAATGCCTTGGTCCCAGACCTATTCACCAAATCATGAGTAATGCTAATATTGTACAGGGGAGGACCTCACTATTTGATAAGGGCTCCACTAGCCCCATTAATAGAAAGCCCATTTAGAACCAATCATTAACTCTCCTGCTTAGTCTGTTGCACTGTTTTTCTCATTTGTTTTTTCTAAAACAATATTCTAATACTGTGGTAAATGAGTTTTTGAAATGTGGTGGGTGCGAAATCACTGATAAATTATTGAAAATCATGAATATGATTTTTGAAAAAGATGAAGTACCTAATGATTTCAAGGAAACTTTAATTATGGACTAACAAGTCTAAGTTAAGAAGACTAAGTTGCTTAGACTAGGAATAAATGAAGGTAAAGAGGTGATGTTAGACACCAAGAAGATGTATCAAACGGATAGCTTCACTTACATGGGTATTATTATTAGTAAAGATGGTGGATGCAGCAGAAATGTCAAAAGTAGAATAGCCAAGGCCCAAGTTTTATTTCAAAGTTGAAAAAGTTCGGAAGAATAAGTAAAGAAGAATAAGTAATAGAATAAAGATGAATAGTAAAAGAATAGTAAAAGTAAAAGAATAAAGAAGAATAAGTAAGTCTCCAAACCAAGATTGGAATATTGTAAGCTACATTGATGACAGTGGTCAAGTATGGTTCTGAAACGTGGGCACTTCAGAGTACAGAGTATAGATATTTTCTAGAAGAATTGCATAGCCTATGTATTACTTGGAGCATCCATTTGATTGATCATATTTTAAACAACAAGCTGTATGCAAAAATTTGGTTCTATCCTACTTTCTAGGGCTATATTGAGAGACAAGTTGAATGGCTAGGACAAGGAGGGAAGCTTTGAATAGATTGGAAGATAGGAAGAGTGTGCTCAGCTTTGTTGGACTCAGCTGGTTTGGTACTGCAGTGAGTTATTAGTAGTAGTATTTCTCTCAATTAGCAGGCTGTAAATACAATGAATATAAATATAAATTACATACACTAAAAATATAAAATTTCAGACCAAAATACACCCAAGATAAAACTAGATTAATTGAATGTGATAGTAACTTAACTTTTGAGGACTCAATGGATGATTTTTATAAATTTTGGCAGTCTTCAGTACTTTTAAACAGAAAATTTACCATAATGTAACTAGCCTCATTCAAATTTTGCTTTTTCTTCCAATAAAAAGATGTTGCGCATAACAGTACACATGCTTCTCTTCCATCCAAATCTATTCAAGCCTTCACTTCTTATCCTCTCCCATGAAGTTCCTATTTTCTCTAAATTCCTTCTTATGACCCCCCCCCCTCATGGATGCCCTGTGTTTTGCTTGGCCCTAGATGAATGGCCAAAAAGTACAATTTTTGGCAACATCTTATCATTCACCCTTAAAACGTGGCTTTGCTATCTTAACCTTTCTTTCATTATAGTCCCAGAAAAGTTTCATCAAACCCTATTTCTTACAGCCTATAATCTAACACATTGTCAGTCAAAAAAGTACCTGCAATTATCCTTAGACAATTCCTTTAGAAGAAATTTAACCATTCTTCCTCAGTCTTTTTGAAGTATGCATAAATCAGAGGCATACTTGAATATTCTCATTACCCTGGTTTCCAAAATTCTAACCTGAGTTTGCAAATTTATCTTCCTGATCTATGAATTTTTTTCAACTGCAATTCTTTTTTATTTTTCAATATGCCATGGCTATTCTACCCTTTACACTTTCACTTCATTCACATGCTTTACTTAGAATACTACCCATGTTGGTGAAGCTCTTTGTGGGATTGAATTTCTTGATACTGTATAGTGAAAAAAGATATCACCAATGCAACAGCACAAACACAGAAACAAACACACTCCACACAACCGAACATAAAAAATATAAACTATAAAAAATAATAAATATTAAATAATATATAATAAATATTATGTAAAATATAATAAATAATATATAAAATATAAAAAAACTAAAAGAAAGACCGAAGGAGAAATTTATACCATCTTTACACTCTTCTTTATTCTTGATCCAAGAAAATTCAGTTGTCTTGAAAAAACCATTAGGTACTTCCTCTTCTTCAAAATCATGTTTATTACCTTTAGATATTTACCTACACATACCATATTATTAGCACCTGATGCATAATTAATTATAAATCCTTTCAGTACTGTATCTATCACCTACTTGCAATACAAAATCTTCCTTCAATTCCAAAATTGTCTGAAAAATTTTACTCTTGCCTATATTACTAACTACTAACTGCAGTTACTAACAGCTTAAGCTCACTTGCTCAGCCTACCAATAAAATACTGTATAATTATGCAATTTGGTTGTATCTTACAGATGCAGAGCAATTTTACCCAAGGCCACCATTTCATGATCCTTGATTTAGTTCTAGGCGTTTACTTCCTGGAAAATACCAAATAAGGTTTCCAAATTTGAGAATAGTATTTGAGTTTTTTTTTTTTAGTTTCGTTGAAAAGTGCTAAGGAATGGGAAAGAGTGGAATTTATACACTAAAAGTAGCCTATCTTAAAATCATAGAAAAAAACGCAAATCCATTTTTGCTGAAAAGACTTCTATATGAACTTCAGTAATTTTTGGCAGTAGCTTGCACCAAATTAACAAAAAAAAACTGAAGAAGAAAAAAAATGTAGGTAAACAATCATCAAAATTAAGCTAGACATATGGCACCAAAAAGTTTACGAAGGTTTAGCTTTTCTTTGAAAGGATAGTTGGCTTTGGGAGCCAACAAATTCTTATTGTTTAAGTTTTTATGAACCAAAGCGTTTTCAAATTCTACAACTTTTTTTTCTTACCTTCAAAGTATAAAATTACAACAAATCACCATTAATAAATAAATGAAACCCAAAACTAGTAGAAATTACAATAGATAACCTAGTCAGGGTCAAATCAAGCAAAATTTAAAATCATTAGGTTTGACAACAACCACTTGCCAAAAAAAAAAAAAAAAATAACCATGTATTGTCAATTTAATATAAATATTCTGATATTTATTCCTTAGTCATTATTGTTCTATATTTACCAGTCAAAAATTGAAAACGTTGAAAATGTATTTTGAGTTCAGTAAAGTACAAATTATCTTCTGGTCTTGAGGAAGTGTCAAGCTAGTTTTGCTCATTTTGAGATTGAATTAGTTATTTATTGTAATTTATGTTTGTTTTGGGTTTAATTCATTCATATATTTATAGTGATTGTTGGTAGTTTTACGCTTGGAAAATTATTTGAATTTACTTCTAGTCATTTTTGGCTTATAGCAAACTTGTTTTTTGGAAAATTTTTCTTAAATTGATTTCTGTTCATTTTTTAATGACATAGTCTTTTTTATAGAAATAACATCATTTATATATTTTTGCTCATTTTTGGTTTAACAAGGCTCTTTACTTTTCTTTAAAAAACCTGTTCTGTATGTTCACCATTAACAAATACTATCTGGAGTTAATTAAATAAAAAAAATAAGTTTTTCAACTGAAAGTAAGGAGCAACATCAGTGGCGTAATTTCGTCAAATCCTGGGGGGGGGGGCAAAATTGGAGCCAAGTTTCCCAAATCAAGTGAAAATGATAGTAAAAACTGGAAAATGATCATATATTACCATAAAGGCAAAGATATACTACAGGAAAGTGACCTGTTTATTTGGATACTTCAATTATGCAGGCTTATCTTATTTTTGACAAGATTTTTTGCAGGAACTAAATTTCAGCTGGGGGGAGGGGGCAAACTGAAGTCTAGGGGGGACAAACTTGAGCCTGGAGGGAGCAGTTATCCTCCTGCCCCATAGCAACATCAAACCTTAAGGCGAACAAAAATTATCAAACCTTAAAACAAACAGAAATTATAATGTCAAACAGTTCATGGTAACAAACTGTAGTAAGGAGTGACCCAGCTCAATAGTAACCAAAACTCTAAAAAATGGAATTTTTACAACAATAATTACATCAACACGTTTACCCCTTTCCTTATTTTTTTCCTTGTATTGTTGTGAGACTTGTCATTCTCAAAGTTCTTGCACAAACTCCTCCTTTCTTTTACCAGGCTTAAAAGGTTTACACCTAATTTAATTTTGCTCTCTAAGATTTCTATAGCTACTGAGCAAACTATTTTTCTAAGATTATTCCACCCATATTCCAAATTGCCAAATTCTAAATCTTCCAGTTTGATGTCCAGTTTGATGTCCAGTTGTTTTTGAAAAATTCCTTTAAAATTATCAATAAGCTTATCATAATGCAAGCACTAATGTTAACTCATGTCCCATTTTATTACCAAGTTCATGTCCCATTTTATTACCAAGTAATACATTTTTTATGACCAAATTATTGCACTACAAAATAAAAGCAGTCAATTACCATTGTTATCCCCCTTCCCTAAACCAGATTTACCCAGGCCAGGGTGCAATCTATCCCTATATGTACTAAATTAAGTTTCAACACTCTTGCTCAGTAAGATAGAACTAGGGAGCAGCACTGTCAGTCAGAGCCAAATGGCTCTGTTCATGGCCAGGGATGGGCTTCATTAGGGTTGATATTGTGGCTAAAAAGGTATTGGTTTATTACATCAGCCATTTGATATATGGCATCATTTGAGAACATTGCCAGCCATATCACTTGCAAGAACAGGCTTCTGTTTGAGCAGAGAGAAATACCTGCCCAAATACTATTTGCAACCTTAACTTGATGCAGGAGATGAACTGATGGACTTATACAGCTTTACTAGAAAGAAAAAATGCCCAGAATTCTCTAGGCGCTCTAGTTGAATATAAGTTTTATGAAAATCTATCTTGGTCACCACAGGGTTGTCATGGTCTTCACATTTGGTGTTACTCTCTTATCATTAAAAGTTGACATTTTGCACATGCATGTCTACAAATGTTACACTACAGCATCAAGACAACCCTTTATAAATAGCCAAGTTAGGAAGAGGTTATTCAGCTAAAAAAAATACCCACCAAAACAAAACCTGAATAACCATCAACAAATGAAAACCCAGTGCAATTATAGTCTATATCAGGGAGCATTATCTGAAATTATGCACCTAGGCTTTCATTTCATAGAGCCATGGTTCAGCTTTTGGTTGAGAAGTTCCATTCTAACTACACTATTTTAAAATTTCGAGAGGTTGACACCTTCAGTTTTGTAGTTACATGTTAGAAGAAAAAAAAATTCTGGGTTATATTTTAAGGCAAGGGAGGAAATTGTAAATAAAAATTGGCTGTTATGCCTTTGTGATCAGGGGTATGCTTCTTTTGCTAGTTGGTGCATTTTTTGCTGCTGATACATTTGAGGGACAAGCAAACATGAATAGATTGTTAGAGCATGGTCATCTTCTTGGTTAAGGGTTTAGATTTGAGAGGTTGACAACAACTGTAATGTGGTGTACATTTGGTGTACCTATTATTTGCTTCCAATGCTAACCAGCTAAACTACTACTACTACTAACAGCAGCACTAGTCCATCTGAGGCCAACAGAGCTATGCACACTTGTCCTCCATGTCAATCCATTTGAACCCTGTTTCTTTATACTCTCCCAAGAAGTTCCAATTTCCATAAAATCTTTTCTTATGACTGCCTCCCACTCCATTTCAGGACAAACTCCTTTTTGTTTGGTCCTAGATGGTTGGTCAAAAAGCATGATCTTTGGCAATCTGTTATATTCAGTATTTGTCCTAGGCATCTAGACTTTTCTCTCATTATAACCCTAGAAAGCAAAATAGAACTACATTTTCCCTACAGCTTACAGTTTGAAATATGCTCAGTAAGATTGGTAGGCTAGAAAGGACCAGTAGACAATTCCACTGGAAAACACCCAACAAATCACTCATGCAATGAACTCAGACTTTGGTCTGATAGTTGGTGTCAGGCATGCTTGGAAATCCATTCCTGTTGGGATTCAACAGTCCTATACCTTAGGCTCTTTCAAGAAACAGTTAAAGAAATTCTTATTAAAAATAATTTTGAAAAATTAAATGATAATATTGATCAGTTATGATCTTATCCTGAATATTGCAGTAATTTGTAGGTAATTAAACACAAATAATAACAAATTTTCCCAAATCAACATCCAGAAAAAAAAATCCAAAAGCTTAAGTTAAGTACTTAAGTTTTAAGTTTTAAGTTAAGACCTGTTCCTAACTGTGATCAAGGGATCACCACACAGGTGGCCACTAGTACGCTTGGCGGGCTGTATGTAATAAGCCAAATCATTAAAAGTTATTAAGGCCTGGCAATTAGTTGGTAATGATACATATTCAGAAACAGAAACAATATCAAATTCATTGAGTGTTATACCTATTAGGTGCAACTTCTGTTTGCCACTGTGCACATTCTGGAAAAAAAAACACAACTAGTTAGGAGTCACAAAGAGAGAAACCATAAAAAAAACTATGTGCCTCTGCTGCTTTCTTCAGTATAGTAAAATGAAAACTGAAACAAGTGCAATTGCCACCATAATTGATATACTTCAACATATTGCTGTGGCAGGCTCCTTTTTTGAAGAGTAATATTCTCCTGCATATCTTGAACATTTAGCTGTTTTAGTACACTTAGGGGCTGTGCAATCAAATGATTGACAGTTATAACACTGAAAGGGTCTGTATTGGCTTATAAAATTTGAAGTGTGTATAGTTGATTTTAATCCCATACTTCAATACATAATCAAGGCCCTCACCCTGTCAAAGAGACAATAGAACAGTTTTAGAGATACCAAAATGCTTAGCACTCATGATATCAGTATAGATACCTGAAATAGTTCCCACATGAAAATCATTATTACAAACAATTCCTAAAACCTCTTTTTTTAACACTTTGCTTTTTATTTGCACAGGCATGGCTCTAGCAGCTTCTGCCACAGAGCACCCATCCTTTATGTGGTGGATTGTCTTATCTTTTTCATTGATAATTCTCTCCATACCATCAACTTTAATAAATTTACTCTGTTTATCTGGATTGCCTTTCTTCAGCTTGGGATGTGGATTAGATACATAAATGGGAATTGTTGTTTCTCTTTCTGGCTTTGTAGGCCAAACCAGTGGACTAATCTATATAGTGCTGGATTCACTATTTTTAACTGAAAATTAAATAAACTTTTGTGGTCATTTAATCTTGATGCAATAGTACTATTAATGTCATTAGGTACATCAGGAACATCACTGCAACCAATCATTACAAAACACAGAATAGAATGATCATCATTCAAACAAGAAAAGAGTAAATCATCCATATAACCCAGAAATGAAGTTGGTTGGTGGCTGCCCATATAACCATTAAGTAAGTCAAAGTTAAATTCACTTAAGCAAGTATTGATAGCATCCTTTAAGGCTTCTTTGCTAAAGAATTTTATGCATTTCAAAATTATATCCCTTTCAATATTTTTCCTAATGTATCTTTGGAGAAAGTTCTAAATAAGGCTGATAGCCAAATGGGTGAAATTCTAGTTTAGTGACTTCTTGCTATCTTGGAAAGGGGTTAGGTTAGGAAAATGAAACTTCTGGGGATGGGTCTACAGGCTAAAGTATATCCTGGGAAGGTATTTTAAAGTACCCATCTCCACTCCTTGTCCCTCTAGAGGGCTCTGAAATTTGACTACATGAGGGGCTAATATACCTATTGAAATTTTGACAAAATAACATTTTCCCTTAATTTTCAATTACCAGTTGCTTTTCTCTGCCTTTAGTTCTGAAAATGAAATTCCTGTTATTTGAGTAGTATTCTCAGCCATATCAATGTTGTTTTTTTTTTCAAAATTTAGGAAATGTATTTGTGATATCTTAAAAAGGGAGTTAGGCACAACTAATGTTTATGAAAAGGTAAATATAGAGGATGAGAATTTAATTGAAAAGACTGAAGAAATACTTTTTAAAAATTTTAATATTAAAATATATGACAATGATAAAAAGTTCCCTTTCCTATATTGGACTGTAAAATTTCATAAGAATCCCCCTAAACCACGGTTTATTGCTGGAGCAGCTAAATGTCCAACCCGCATTGCTGCTACTGACCTCTCTTTAATTTTAAAGGAAATTGTAAATAAACTTAAAACCTATTGTTCTGGTATTAAAAAATTTTCGAATTTTAATCCATATTGGAGTGTTAATAATTCACTGCAGGTGATAGATTCTTTAACAATGGTTTCAGCTAAAAGAATTGAGTCTTTCAATTTTGCGACAATGTATACTAATTTATCACTCAATTTAGTGTTAGATAATTTAAAAACTGTTATAAAGAAATCTTTCCTCTTATCTAGTAAAAGGTTCTTAAAAATAGACAGTTATAATAAAAAAGCCATATGGACAAACTGCTTTAATACTACAGTTAACTTGAGATGTTACAGCTTGGATATGATTTTTGAGTTATTGGAATTTGTTTTATACAATACTTATATAAGATTTGGGGGTGATTTGTACAAGCAAATTATGGGAATTCCCATGGGGGGGAATGCCAGCCCATTTATAGCTGACTTGTTTTTAAGTCAACTAGAATATAAATATATGATGGATAAGAATAATCCAATTAATTTAAAACATGCTTTGTCAAATAATAAAAGATATTTAGATGATATTTTGGTCTTAAATTGTAAGGATTTCATTGATATTTCTAAAAATATATATCCATCAGAGCTTATTCTTGAGCCTAGTCATGGCGCTGGTCATGAAGATCATTTCTTAGATTTGAATATTAATATTTGTGATAATAAATTAAGTTTTAAAATGTATAATAAAACGGATGATTTTGATTTTGAAGTGATTAGTTTCCCATTCCCTGAAAGTAATATACACTCAAATATCACATATTCAGCGTTTTTCTCACAGTTACTTCGTTATGCAAGGATTTGTAGTAATTATATTGATTTTAAAAATAGATGTAAAATCTTAAGCCAAAAATTGATATCAAGAGGTTTTTCTGCAAATAAATTAACTTGGCAATTTAAAAAATTTAGTTTTCATTATAACGAACTTTTAAATAAATATCAAAAGAATTATCTAGAAATACTTAAAGAAATTTTTGACTAATTTTGGAGGTTCGAGAAATGTTGTCACAGCGCCATTTATTTTGAATTGTGTTTCTATTTGAGCGGAATTTTTAAAAAATTAGCCACATGGTAAAGATGAATTATATAATTGTTTAGTTCATTCAGGTTTTTTGCAATGTGTTAATATTTGTGATTTGGTAAAATTTATAATATTTAGTTTACCTATTGTTGCTAAAGGGAGGGATATATTAACAGGATAAGCTTGTTTTGGTTTTACTTGGTTGTTTTACATTTGCTGTTTTTTTCATAGACATGTATTTTGGGGGTGATACCTGACGCGGGGATGCCATGGATATTCTGTGGTAGCCACAACACTGTGCTGGGTAGAGAATTTAGAGTGGCGAAACCCTATATAGGCCAGTGTATTCTCCTGATGAGCCCTTATGTTGGGTGTTGCCTCTGAATTATTTGTCTATATTATTTTTTCTATGGTTTGGTAAATGACGACTTATACTTATTGACGACATGACTGCCTGTCCATGGATTATTCTTTATGGTTGATTGTGTGTGGCTATGCTGTTTGACCTATGTGATTGTATGGATGAGTAGGGTTAAGGCCTCATTCAAGTGCTGGTCTATATTAATCACTAATTTAGGAAAACAGTCTTCCTTTTCTCCTTCTGTCTCCTTTTTTTTTTTTTTTTTTTTTTTTTTTTTTTTTTTTTGTGTTTGTGCTGTAGCATTGGTGATTTCTCTTTTCATGATATCTTTAAAACCTTACAAATCAGGATTGAGCAAAGTTGTGAATCAGATAACAATTTTGCTCATCAAAGACCAGGACCCTCTAGAGGGAAAGGGAGTAGAGGTAGGTATTTCAAAATACCTTCTGGTGTATTTTAGCCTGTAATTGACAATACTGTATTGGTATTTTACATGCTTTAGCCTGTAGACCCATCCCTGAAAATTTCATTTTTTTAACCTAACCCCTTTTTGAGATAGCAAGAGGCCACTCAACTAGAATTTTACCATGATTTTTACATGTCTTGTTTTGAAGAGCCTCTGTTCTACAATCTAGCCTATTAGCCTATGTATTTGATCATCAGGGTTAAAGTTAAGTGCTACTAGGAACAATATAGCCTAGATCTAAGCAAAAATTTCAGAATTCATAATGCATGCCCTAGTTCACAGAACTTAATAGTGTCCCCTTCTGATAGGGAAACCACTAACACAGAACCAAAAGCTAAAATTATATTATATTTGCTGAGATTTTGGTAACAAAAGACAGGAGCTGTATGTTTGCTTTTCTCAGAGGCAAAGCCAAATTACCAGCTGGATGTTTCCATAATGGTGCGAACTTTTGTGGGACAAATCTTTCGATTGCTGCCATAGATGACCGGTATAAGGCAGACATTTTTTATTTTCAGATTTTCATAACCTTTTCCTATGAGATTTTCTGCCTGGCTAAGTATTAAAGTTAGTTAATACTTAGGTAATAGATGGCACCGAATTTTATAAGTTAGTTGGGTCTGAGCATAAAGAGAAAGCCTGTTCTCACAAGTATATGAGCTGGATGAAAGTCATTCATCTACGTGAAACATAGTTTTCAGCTTGATTTGTTCAACATATATTTTGTTTTTATTCTCTTGTTATTATTTTTTTGCTGATCCAGATGGAGAGCTCTAATTAAACTTTACCCTCAGAACTGGGTAGAGATGGAAAGAGAAATTCACCTTTATTTGGACGAATGGTTGTTTTCATGGGAATGGGAGGTGAAAATGAGTTAACTCGCATCCTCGTGAAAAGTGGCACTCAGGGTTTATCATTCTGACAATAATTAATACAGATGATACATGCTATTTATTTATCCGGCCCGCTTTTTGAATGGCACTTTGCTTCGTATAATTAGTGGATTAATAAGCTTGTAAGTAAAAAAGGGAAGTAAGACGGCACTAGACCCTTAAGGTCCAAACTGGCAGTGCTGATCTCCGTTTCATGGCCACTCAGCCAGCAAGTGCAATGGGTGGCCGCGGGCCAACCATAGCTTGCTTACAAACTGGTGCCGTAAATTATTATACCATTGATTTGACATCAAAATACTTAGAGATCACTGGTCCAAATTATTGAATGCATATTGTTTTAAATGATTAGTGAGACATTTTAAAGTTCTTAAGCCGAACTGGCCAGACTTGACAATAAACAAAGAGAGATAAAACTCCACAAAAAACCTCAAACGAGACTGCGGTCACTAGAGAAGAAAGACTAATATTACACGGATATTTAGCTTGTATACAAACTAGGCCTCCTCAACACAAGATAAAAAGAAAAAACACTAAACTAAAAACAAATAAAACCACCACCAATAATAATAAATACAATTGTCGCTACTGATCCACATAAGGAAAAGAAGCTATTAGAGTTACTTCAATGAGAACATCAAAGCAACTGAGGAAAAACTATGAAAATTGAAACTTAGTTAACTACTCTGTTGCGAAAAAATTCTCTTGTAAGCTAATATTGAAGCATTTCTTTTTGGTCTAGTAGATAGTCTTGTTCCCTGGTGATTGCGTAAAATTTTAATTCCTTTATTGACTACTGGTTCATTTTTCAGAAGACAATCATAAATTGAGTCAATATTTAAATTCCCTGTATCTCTGTTTATTGAAAGATTAGCAAATATATAAAGTGTCAGGAGGCTTCCTTAATTGTAGGGTTTTTTCTATTGTGTTGGAATGCTCAATAAATCTTTAAGTAAATTGTTGGTGAGTTCTATCAATATAAAACTTTCCACAAGAACAAGGAATTTTATACACCCCACTAACTAAATTTCCCCGGGTTAAATCCTTCCCAGAATTAACAAAACTACCTAATGGTCTCATTGATTGGAAACAAGTATTAATGTTATGTTTACCTAAAATTCAATTTACTGAAAGATTTATTGAGCATCGTAACTCAATAGAAAAAACCCTACAACTAAGACAGCCTTCTGAAACTTTTGTTTCGGCTCTGGCTGAATATACATTCTTTCATCCCGAACATTTTATACAATTTGACGAGGCTACACATATTTCCAATGATAGGGGTTTTTCTCAGTGGGAGAGGAAGACTATAGAAATTAAAAAACATGTATTTGCTAATGTTTCAATAAATAAAGACACAGGGAATTTAAATATTGACCCAATTTATGATTGTCTTTTGAAAAATGAACCAACAGTCAATCAGGGAATTAAAAATTTATGTAATCACCAGGGGACAAGATTACCTACTAAACCAAAAAGAGTTGCTTCAATATTAGCTTAAAAAGGATTATTTCGCAACAGAATAATTAACGAAGTTTCAATTTTCAGGATTTTTCCTCACTTGCTTTGATCTTCTCATTGAAGTAACTCTAATAGTTTTTTTTCCCTACGTGGATCAGTAGCGACAATTGTATTTATTATTATTGGTGGTGGTTTTATTTGTTTTTAGTTTAGTGTTTTTTTCTTTTTATCTTGGACTGAGGACGCCTAGTTTGGATGCAGGCAAAATATCTACGTTATTTTAGTCTTTCCTCTATACTGGCCGCAGTCTCGTTTGAGGTTTTTTTTTGTGGAGTTTTATCCCTCTTTGTTGTTTAATAAGATATTTGAGATTACATATGATAAGAAAGGGTGTCAGGTGCTTCAAGTTTTTGTCTTTGATGAGTTTGAAACTTGCAGTCATAATTTTATGGCACAAAGAAAAACTAGTGTAAAAAGATATTAAATTGAGGTTACACCTCTATCCCTTCACAAAAAATATTAGCCCTTTTTCGACTATGTTGCACAAAAATGGGTATCTCGAAATTTTGATCAGGTGACTTTGGGAAAAAATGAGTGTAGGAGGGGCCTAGCTACCCTCCAACTTTTTTGG
Source organism: Artemia franciscana (assembly GCF_032884065.1). Lineage (NCBI taxonomy): Eukaryota > Metazoa > Arthropoda > Branchiopoda > Anostraca > Artemiidae > Artemia > Artemia franciscana. The sequence goes on from NC_088881.1 coordinate 32,446,350, forward strand.
TCACTTATAAAGGCATCTAGAGCTTTTAATTTTCGTTAGAATGTGCCTTCTTGCGTTATTTTAGGACCACTGGGTCGTTGCGATCACCCTTGGGGCAAAAAACAACAAATCAACACGCATCCGTGATCTGTCTTCTGGAAAAAAAATACAAAATTCCACATTTTGTTGATTGAAACTCGAAACTTCTAGAGTCGGGTTTTCTGATACGCTGAATCTGATGGTGTGATTTTCGTGGTGTGATCCTATGACTTTTAGGGGGTCTTTCTCCCTATTTTCTAAAATAAGGCAAATTTCCTCAGGCTCTTAACTTTTGATTGGTAAGACTAAACTTGATGAAACTTATATATTTAAAATTCTTTTGATTCTTTTGATTTAAATACTAGTATCAAAATTCCATTTTTTTTTAGTTTCGGTTACAATTGAGCCGGGTCGAGCAATAATTATTTTTTTTTTCGAAAACGGATCCATATTTTTTCAAAAAATTCTTTGGATATTCTCGCATGAAAAAAAATGATCTAGATAGGTAAGAAGTCTGAAAAAATTCGTTAATAGCAATAATTTTTGAAAAATTATTAATGTCATACTGTGTCTTTAAAAAGACAATATAAAAAGACATTAAATTGCGTCAAGAGAGAAATAACTGGTAATGGCGAAAATAAACTGCAAAAATACTTACGGGGCCTGAGCAAAATTTTTATATTTCAGTTCAAACTAGAAAAATGCCAGACAAATTTAAAACTTGTTTTTTTTTTCGTTAGATAAAATTCACTCGTTACATGATTAAGCTTACAGGATTGAACGCAACCAGTTTTATAATATCAGTAGGAAGGCCCAAAAATTTGCAATTATTACAAATGACAAATTCTAAAACATTAAAAAGGAAAGCCAAAAGTTCGAAGCTTAGTGGAAAACGTGGTTAGAAAAACATCATTACCGAATTTCTTTTCTTATAAGTATATCTCTTTTCTTTTCTTACAATCCCAACAGACATAATGACCGGACCTTCCAACCACGTTGAATAAAATGGTTATCTAAAAGTTTTGATAGGATATTTTCTGGGAAATATTGGGCATGGAAAAGGGGTTAGTTACCCTCCAATTACTTTTGACTATTAAAAGGCACTAGCCCTTTCAATTTTCAATTGGATTAGCCCTTTTCGAAGTTTCTACGACCACTCCTTCGATGCGAACTGCCCTAGTCTCAAATAAACCAAAACCAACCAACAAAAAAGAATGATAATTCATTGTGCTCACATCGCTGTTTACTTTAGCAGTGCTATTGCGCTGCCCATGACCAAAAAGATTGAAAGGCGAATAGTCAGTTTTTCACACAAATTTTTCCACAAGGATATCTAATAAAAAGTTTTAAATAGCTATTATTTTCTACATAGTTTACAAGTCCCTAAACTCTGCCTTTGGGAATGATTTGACCCCTATCAATTTTAGGGTATAAAACTGTAGGCTATAAAATTTGCCCATCGTTAAACATTGTATTTCTTATTTTGAAATGCATGGGCGTTTTTCTAATGAAGAGTATTCCCTGGGCTAATTTTACACCGAGAAGGGGGGGGGGAGGATTCCTTGACATTCTCTGAAAAACGGTGAGATGCTAAATACTTACAAACATTCAACTAAAATATTTCAAAAGAAGCAATATCAAATTTCAAAGCGAACAGAAGCTATTTCGTATATTTGGGGCCCTGCCTATAACCAAAAAGATTCAAAAGCAAAAGTCCCCTTTTCACGCTTATGTTTTCCCCAAAGATATCTGATAAAATTTTTTAAATAGATATTATTTTCAAAATATCAGATATTTTGACAAGTCTTTAAGCTGTGCCTTTGGGAATGACATGTCCCCTATCAATTCTTGTGTATAAGGCCGTAGGCTATAAAATTTACCCATCGTTAAATATTGTATTTTATAATTTGAATTGCAGGGACATTTTTTGAGTGGGGAGGATTCCCTGGTCAAATTTAACACCGAGAAGGGGGGATTCTCTGACATCCTTTGAAAACCGGTGAGATGCTAAATACATAAAAACATTCAACTGTAAATATTTCAGTTAAACCTATAACAAGGAGCTAAAACCTACACTGGAACAAAAACCCTATAGAATTATTGAAGGACTTTTGCTTTACTCAACTGTACAAAGTTTAAAAGCACTGAATTATTTACAGAAAATGAAGCTTCAGAATCAATCAAAATTTATAGTCAGCATTATGAATACTTATTTTTACGTCACTGTTTACCATTTATCATTAAGATTCAAAATTTCCTATTTTCCTAGTTTATTAGTCAGGCTGGGTTCGTGAAAAAGTTCTCAGAATGAAAATTGGTCCGTGAGCTAAAAAAAAATAAATCTCGGAACCACTGCTCGAAACACTATTAAAAAATGAGATGATATGGAATGATCTCGAATATTCCTCGAATTTTACTGTTCACAGCGATACCTACACTGAACTCAGTTACCGCCTAGTGTTTCTAAAAGAAAAGACTAGCATGCTTAGCACGGTGCAGTTAAAGAAATTGGGTATATTATTTTATTTAGATAGGTTGCTAATGATATTTTTGGAATAGGCTGCTAATAGTTTTTTTCAAACAGTCAATACAGTATTCCGTTTTAGGCTAGAAGTTTAGAAATAGGGTCTTTAAGAAGAAAGTAGCCTAGTTATTGTTAGGCTAACATGTTTTTCCTGTGATTTCACTATAGCCTACTTTGTCTTTAAATCTCATCCTAATGTGCAAATGTACAGCCCAAGCTGTATATTTCCTAGGCTATGGGTTATATGGCTCTTGGTTTTGTTAGCATTGATTCAATTTTCAGAGAGAAGGGTTGAAATATAACTGATACATTGCAAAATACATAGAAAATGTAGAATATCAGTAATGGGCCTTTTTAAAATTTGCTATAAAATTCTATTTTTGAGCTAAATATGGCTAGACTTACTTCAGCCTTGGGTTTTAGTCCACAGTTAGAAATGTTGAGAAAGAAGTAACCTAAGTCAAGAAAACAAATTTTGCTTCATAATATGTAGCCAAATTGTAGTTTCCTCTATGACTTATTCCCTTATTTGCAAATATATGGGCCAAATTAGATTTTCCATGCATTTTCCTAGGATTAAATAAAAAAATAAGTTTTCTTTTAAATTGAAAGTAAGGAGCAACCAAGCTTCTCTTATTTGTGGATGAAGAAAAACAGACCCAGAAACACACAATGCCTTCCAGAAATTATGCAGAGATTGAAAGACAAAGAGATACAAGAGTGGGGTTGTTTAGTATGTTTGTCAGAAACACTGAAGAAACATAGTAATGTAAAAGAAATTTTAGGGGAAGAATATTATTTTAAGGTAAATTTACCTTTTAGATATTTAAAATCATGGATCAAGTTGAGGGGAAATTGCCTTCCAGTACATAGGGGACAGAAAAAAAAAATAAGGGTACAAATGGTAAGTGTGGGGATTGTGGAAAAGAGGATAATAATTTAGCCCATTTCCTTATGGAGTGCCAGGAGCTTGAAAGTCTTAGGGATGAAATTTGGGGGGACCATTGGTTGGTGCTGCTTTCTGATATCCTGAGGTCTTTGATGCCTGGAACCATATGCAAAATGGCACAAAATGTGGAAAAGGCGGGAGAGGCTCAGTCAAGCTCGAGTGAATGAAAATAAGTATTGTTTTATATTGAGTGTGTGTTCTGTGCAGTGTTGTATTATTAAATAATGTTGTGTATGGCCATAGGGCTGAAATAAAATTTCTTTCTTTCCTTCTTTCATTAAAACTTAAAACAAACAAAAATTACTTTGTAGGCCTATATGAAAGGGGTTGTTTCCTCATCAATGCTTTGCTCTTTATGCTCAAGTTTGACTCTTTCTCACAACTCTTCTTTTTAAAACAGTAAAAAACTTCAGTGTAAAGAGCAGGGCATTGATGAGGAAGCAACCCCTTTCATATAGAAAGTAATTCTGTTTGTTTTAAGCTTTAATGTTGCTCCTTACTTTCAGTTATCCCAACCAGGTCCAATTTCATTAGGGGGGGGACCAAAAATCTTGGAAAACACATAAAGCAGAGAGATCAGGATGAAACTTGGTGGAAAGAATTAGCACACATCCAAGATAGGTGACTGACATAATTGGACCAGATCTGCTCTCTTTGGTGGAGTTGGGGGGGGGGGGGGAGTAATTCAGAAAAATGAGGTATTTGTAACTTACAAACTGGTGATCATATCTTTGCTGATAAATCTATTTTTAGGAAAGAGTGACAGAATGAGAAAAATAAGTACAATGGAAATATAAACTACAGTATGAATTTGTCTATCTAAGGGAGGGGTAGGGGGTAAATTGAAGCCATTTTAGGAATGGTTTAAGTATGTCAGCTTTGAAAAAAAACTGTTTTCAGAATTTTACAGTTTTCCTTTGAACAGACCTAATTATACAATAATGCCCTTAAAAGTAAGGAAACTATTTTAAAATACTATCATTCATAAAAGTGTACTACCTTTTTTAATACCACTTTCCCCTTTGATATTCAGATACATACCCCAAATATATATTCTCATTGAATTTCTTATAGTAAAACTTTTCCTTCTGCTGCTTGGTTACTGTTAATTTAATAAAAAGAAAGATATAAGCTTGAGAAAAGTCATTTGTAATATTCAATCTTGGGTATTGGCTTGGATAACTTCTGCATTTGTTAATTATACTAACAAAATTAGCAGCAAACTAGAGCCTTTATTTTTGTATATTTAATTCTATTTTTGCTTGGCCAGTTCTAATCTCAGATAGATATCTTGATTTTAAAAATATTTTGTCAATGTATTGACAACAGGCTTCTAGTCCTAAACATAAATAGTTGAGATTTGTTGATATGTAAGACTAGACTAGTTGGGAATAACCAACTATAATCTTGAAAAACTACAATCATATACATACTGCACAGATTTTAACAAATTCAATGATGAAGCAGTCTACTTCTTACATTTTATGTTAGAAAGTTTACAAGGATTTAACTGTTGAATTATCCAACTAATCTTTTGTTGAGGATTGAACAGTATTTTCCAAGATTAGACTAAAGCTTTTAATGTACACCTTAGAATAAGCTCCAATATTGAATATCAATGTATTTAAAAGAGTCAGCATTTTTTAGGGGCTATTATATTCTAGATAATACCATTCTCATGAAAAAAATTCAGAAAAATGATTAAACTATCTAGTATAACAGTTCAAAATAGGGATGATTACTTTTATACCTTTGTCCTGGAAAGGCAGTATGGTCTTTGAAGTTAACTACTAGTTCTTGGTGTTATAAGAAATTTTACACCCAGATTGGTAGAAATAAGGATAGATGGTATCCTAGACTAGGTAAATTAGATAAAGAAAAAGAAATAGTAATGGCTACAGACTACTGCAATTTTATAGGTATTACAACTATAGTTATAACCAATACAGTATTTAGTTGTATATGGCCCATACCTTTGTATAGTGTTCACATTATGGTAAAGCAGCTAATCCAATAGATTTTGTTGTGTAGACCAAAGACTGTTAGGATCAATACAAGATACAAGGGCATATAGGAGTACTGTTATTGATGTTAAAAGTAAAGATCACTGTCTAGTAGGGTTTATGGCTAATTTCAGAGGCGCCATTTGGGCCAAATCTTGGGGTGAGCATGAACTCCATCTGCCCCCCCCCCCCTGATTCACTTTGTGTCACGTAAGAAAAATCCGGGTTTTGGAAGCACATTGATTGAATATTCTAAATAAAAATGCACTTTCAGCACCTGTGTATTGCTTGGAAGTATACTGTAACCAAATGTGGAACTCAGCCACAATGACCACTAAGATTAATTATAACAACAAAGAATACAATCAACAAGGTTAAGTGATTAAACTGAAAGTGGAAAATTCAACCAGACTACAGGTTGGCATTCCTCAACAAGAAACTTTCTTATTTAAGTAAACATACATTGGTGAAAGTAACCTTCATTATTATCCTGAGGGTTGTAAGCAAAATCTCAGTGTCCCTTCAGCAGAAATCTTCCAGATCAAATATATTTACAAAAAGGAAAAACATAACAAGAAAAAAATTTAACAACATTCAAGGTAACAAGGGGAACCACCAAGCTTTCATCTGCAAAATCGTCAACAAGCTGGTTGTAGTCCAAATTTTTTACTAAATCCTTCTCTGCAAATACCAAAAGGAGGTGACTGAGATGATCATCTCCTGTTGTAGACTGCAGGTAGTTTTTCACTATTTCTAGGCTAGAAAACAAATGCTCATTGCTTGCTGTTGTGTCAGGAAGTGTGGCAGCAATACAAAGTACTTTAATTACTTTTGAGTAAGCCACTGGTAATGCCTGAAGATGGTCGACAATGTCTAGGAAGTTTTCCAGCTTTTTCTCCTCATTGAGCAAGAAACGCTTGGCAATACCAGCTTGAGATTCGAGAAGAATGCTGTCAATATCCAGCTTGCCGTAAGGAGATGAGAAAAGCTTGAGCAGCTCTGTGTCCATAAACTTGGTTGAGCTTGGATCCAAGGCTTTGAGCATACTCAGCACTGGCAAGTTATCTGTGAACCTTCTGTCAAACTTGGCTAGTAGATGGTCAAAAGTTTTGAAGTAATCTTGCTGCATTTCATCTGCCGAAGTTGTAGTCCAATTTCCAGATTTGATGAAATTCTTTCCTAGCATCAAAGTTGTCACAAATTGTTTCCGATGCTTAGTGATCTTTGGAATTCTTCAAGGTCGTCCTGTCTGACCAACAGAGGAGGGTCTAGTTGCGGGTCCATTCACAGCAGGTACTTCAGTTTTGAGTTCTGTTAAAAACTCTTTAGACTTCTTGAAAAGTGATACAAATGAAGCATCTGAACGCAGGTCAGTGAGTTTGCTTCTTGTGGCCTGAATCAGGGTGCACAATCAAGAAATGAACAAGTCGATGGCGACAGCATGGAGTTGCTGAGACAGCAATTTCGTCGCTCCTGTATTTGCTTCTATGTAGTGCAATTGGAAGGTAACAAGGAACAATTCCATCAAGAAATGATAGGCCAGGAACTGACCTATTTTAGTCTATCAACTTAGAGGAATTACTGCAAATATTCAGAATTTATAATATTAATATAATCATCTAGGAAACGGGCATTTGACATAACTTGAGAATTAGATTATGTATCTAACCTGCTTTCAAAGTTTACAATGGTTAATAGCAAATAGTATTATTATTATGGCCAGCAAAGGACCCTTTTTGGTGGAAGCTTGGGCCCCATGGAAAATCTGGGGGTGGCGTTTGCCCACCCCTGCCCCCCCGAAATGGCGCCTCTGGCTAATTTGCAGCTGAAATTAATGAAAAATAACTACATTTCAGGAGGGTATGCTTGGAGTAAACTTCATGATGATAATTTGAGAGAAAAATTCCAAGAACAGTTCAATACCAAACTTGATAGTTAGAAACTTGACAGTGTAGAAGGTGGATGGAATAATTTTTGGAAACTCATGTGTAAAGTTGCTGATAAAGGTACTATTTTTTTTTTACTTCAGTTTATATTATGTGCTCACTCTCATTGAGAGTCAGATTTTGGTCTTGCTTCAATTGGCTTGCCCAAATTGACAAAATTCTTGCCTTGATGCTTTAAAAGAAAAAGGCCTTTGCCAGCTTTGCCTCTTAATCAGACTATCAGTCTTGGGTTTTCATCATTTATCCATGTCTCTTAACTCTGTTATTTTAAGACCACCAGCTTGATTTTAATTCTAAATTCTAACTGTTTTAAATTTGCCTAAAGATGTAAATATATTAGAGGTGAGAAAGAAAAAAATTACAACAAATAAATTGTTTTTTTATGGACATCTGTCAATTAAATATAGAATATTAACTTTATTCAGGAAGGTTTAGATTTCTTATTTTAAATTATGTTATGAAAGAGAGTGAAGAAGAAGAGGTTTTAAAGTAAAACAACAGAACAAAACGCATCAATTAAATCATATTTAAAGAAAAATTACAATGAAAATAACTTTTCAACAAAATTGAATATTTAAACATATTTTTAAACAAAACAAATATTTATAACTGAAATACAATTTAAAAACATTAATATTTTCTTGATTCCAGTATGAGGCAATACAAATTTGAAAACAGAAGTTTTACTTTTAATTTAAAAGTTTGAAGGGCCATATAAAAAAGGATGTACTAAAATCAATGATATTGTTTTTATGGCACTTGGTATTAACCAAGACATTGAGGGGGAGTGGGGGGCCGGTTAATTTGGAAAAAAAATAGAAAAAATGAAGTATTTTTAACTTATGAACAGGTGATGGGATCTTAATGAAATTTGATTTTTGGAAAGATATTGTGTCTCAGAGCTCTTATTTTTAAATACCGACCAGATCCGGTGACATTGGGGGGAAGTGGAGGGGGGAACCTAAAATCTTGGAAATGCTTAGAGTGGAGGGATCAAAACGAAACTTGATGGGAAAAATAGGCAGAAGTACTTGATACGTTATTGACATAACCGGAACGGATCTGCTCTGTTAGGGGGAGCTGGGGGGGGGAATTCTGACAAACTAGAAAAAATGAGGTATTTTTAACTTACAAAGGAGTGATTGGATCTGAATGAAATTTGAAGTTTGGAAGGATATCGGGTCTCAGAGCTCTTATTTAAAATCCCGACTGGATCTGGTGACATTGGGGGGAATTGAGGGGGGTCCTAAAATCTTGGAAAAAGCTTACAGTGGAGGGATTGGGATGAAACTCAGTGAGAAAAATATGCACAAGTCCTAGATACAGGATTGACATAACCAGAATGGATCTGTTTTCTTCGGGGGAGTTGGGGGGGGGGGTAATCATAAAAAATTAGAAAAAATGAGGTATTTTTACCTTGTGAAAGAGTGATCGTATCTTAACGAAATTTCATATTTAGAAGGACCTCGAAACTCAGATCTCTTATTTTTTATCCCGACAGGGTCCAGTGTCATTAGGGGGGGGGACCGAAAATTTTGGAAAACACTTAATGCAGAGTGATCAGGATGAAACTTGGTGGAAATAATAAGCACAAGTCCAAGATAGGTGACTGACATAAGTGGACCTGATCTGCTCTCTTTGGTGGAGTTGGGGGAGGGGGGAGCAATTCGGAAAAAAATGAGGTATTTGTAACTTACAAACGGGTGATCATATCTTAATTAAATTTGATATCTAGAAGGATCTTGTGCTTTAAAAATCTTATTTTAAATCCCGACCAGATCCGGTGACATTGAAGGGAGTTGGAGGGGGAAGCCGGAATTTTTGGAAAAGGTAGAATCAAGGTATCCTATGGATGGGTAATCAGATCTCAATTAAACTATAGAAGAATCTTATGTGTAAGAAGAATCTTATATATAGAAGAATCTTATGTCTCAGATGCTTCATTTTCAATTTGAATCGGATTCGGGGACATAGAGGGTTGGAGGGGGGAAACAGAAATCTTGGAAACTGGAAATCTTGGAAAACGCTTAGAGTGGAGATATCGGGATGGTACTTGACGGGAAGAATAAACACAAGTTATAGATACGAGATTGACGTAATTGGTACGGATCCGTTCTCTTTGGGGGAGCTGGGGGTTGTTATTTTGGAAAAATTAGAAAAACTGAGATATTTTTAACTTGAGAACGGGCGATCGGATCTTAATGAAATTTGATATTTAGAAGGAACTCATGTCTCAAAGCTCTTATTTCAAATCCCGACCAGATCTGTTGACATTGGGGGGAGCTGGAGGGGGAAACCAGAAATCTTGGAAAATGCTTATAAATGTCTTAGATACGTGACTGACGTAACCGGACTGGATCCACTCTCTTTGGGGGAGTTAGGTGGTGGGGTTCAGTGCTTTGGCGACTTTGGTGCTTCTGGATTAGCTATGACGATGAAAATTGGTATGTGTGTCAGGGAGTTGCACAAATTGACTTGATAAAGTTGTGTTCCCGCTTCGAACATTGGGAGGGGGGAGGGGCTGAAGGGAGAGGAAAAATTAGAAAAATTGAGGTATTTTTAACTTACGAGTGGGTGACCGGAACAAAGTATAGCTCAAAGTATAGCTCCTATGATGTTAAACACTCTAGGTCACGGACATTTTGAATCTACCCCCTTTTCAAAATTGATATCCGAAAGATTGCACCTAAGGTTGTTTATTCCCCACTAAACGTTTTGCGTTCTTAATCAACCTCAGTGAAGTTTCAAAACTGTCCTATACTATTTAGTGTTGCTGTTCTTAATTTAAAGAAATGGTTTGATCCACTATCAAAGAGGTAAGATGTGCCAGAACAACCAAACCCTGTGGACCTAACACCTTTGATGCAAACTCTGTTTTGTGGAAAATCTTTTCCGTAAGAGAATTCCACTGGAAAACCCCGCCCTTTCACTAGAAATTCCCTTTGGGCCCCTCATCTCTATGGACTATTCCCTCTGCAGAAAATCACCAAAGGAAGTTTATAACATTAATTTATTTCTTTTAAATTATTTCTTCTAAATATTTTTTTTTTTTTTTGTGATTGTGATTTAAGCTCTATTATAAGGTTGAGAAACAGAATATTTTAATTGATTTACTTTTTGATGTGAAATTAGGGATTTTGGTCAATCGTCCGTGTGAGCTTTCGAAAGACCCCTAGATAAAGAAGAATATAAAAAAATTGGTTTTTTGGATTCCTTTCTGATGATTAAACTAAATAGAAAATTATACTAAAATGCTAACTGAATATTTTGCAAAAGTAAAATCCAAATAAACGCAAGTATCTTTTATTCTATCTCTTACACCATCCCTCTGTTTTTCCCTATTTCTAGCCTCCTCATCCACCTGGTTCCCCTTTCATTTACCACCTCTTATTAGTAAATTTACTCTTTTACGTGGATGCACCTCTTCGTTCTGGACAATACTTTCATGTTCTCTTAGACAAAGATAAGTCTAGTTTTATCTCATCTTTTAAAGCTGTCAAAGTTTTTTTTTTATATCTGGTTTTATATTCATAGCTATCAACTAATTAATTCAGTCTGAGAAATCACTCTTTATTTCAAAAAAAAGTCGCAGTCTTTAAATTGTGATAAATTGTATTCTTAGCTTCACATATATCAATCCATTGGGTGTATTATAAGATCTTCAAAGAAAACATCCCTGCCATACAATTTACAAGGTATTTTAAAGTTTATTTTTTCAGTCACGGTTCTCATGGGAGTGAGGTCCACAGAGCCATTCACTTACGCACAAAGTTTCAGAGACACGGATGGATACTATACTCCTTTTATTTGTGGAATTCAGAATGTTTGCATCAAGAAAAAAAGCTCTGTAAACAAAAAAAGAAAAGAAAAAAAAAAGAAAAACCAGATTATGACTCAGTGAAACTTATGTTTAAAATATCCAGTTCAAAATTAATGTACCCGAAAGTATTACTAAACCTGGTTAATTGTCCAATTTAGGAAAAATGATGTTTTTAAATAATAAGACTTTTAGGGGCGTTTTAAACTTTGACTTAACGAGATCTGTAATTAGTTAAATGGGTTGGTAGTGTAATATCTATTTTGTCAGAGTTTTTGTTGTAACTCTTTACAACCCAAGTGGTTCTAATATTTTTCAAAATAATTGAAAATCTATTGCATATATGCAATTCAGTGTGTATATTTGCACACTAAGGGGGGGGGGTTGTAAAGCCATTTCTTTGGATAATGAATTACTTAATGTATTCTAGTTTTCAAAATAAAACTTCCTACCCTGACAGTGTACTCCATTCTCGTGATGAATCCATTTATTGCTTTAATAACATGTTTTCTGTTATTTTTTTCCATTGTTTAATCCGTTATTGTACTGATTGTGTTAATTAACCTTGAATATATCCAGTTTAAAATGAGTGACTGTGATGAATATTTTGCAAAAAAAAAACTTTCAAATGTGTAAAAAATTGGAATAATAATCCTACATGGAGTGTAGCTCATGTGTCTGTAATGCTTTTTTATTCGATTCGGATAAATATTTTACCAATGATAAACTTGAATTTCCACTTTTTGCTGTGTCTGATTTTTGCAAGCAGAAATTCGTATGCTCCACAGACAAAAGATAGATGAAAAGTTTTGCTAAAACGATCTGTAAGTGGAACAGGAGGTTGAGGCATACCACCGTTTAGCAACGTCCACACTTTTCTGTTTGATATTGCCTTTGATAACACATGTCTGAATTGATATGGGAAGTTCTAGTTTTCTTTTTAAGAGTCAAAAAGTGATCAGAACCTGCATTAGGCTGGACTCTTATTTTCTGGATGGGGTTGGAGTAGCTTAAATACATTTGGTATGCTTTTTTTTTTTTGGGGGGGGGGGGGGTAAAATTTTGGTTTTCTTTAAAAAAAAATTTCTAGTTTTTTTTATCTCTTCTTGCACAGTTCTTGTTGTTCCATGTTTCCGGTTTCGTGTTGCTTTCGTTTTTATTCTTTTGTTGTGCTAATATAAATGAACCTATAAATCTTAAAACGAGCTCAGTAAAAATTGAATATGCAAATCGAGCTTAAAACAAACAAAAATATTTTACTGTTGTAGCATAAATGAATCCCAAAATGAACAGAAACTAAATAAATAATCATAGTGAACAAACATACAACATGCACTAACATATGTGAATGAAAAAGCATTAAAGCGAATAAGCCTTTAATTAAATATGCGAACGAAGATTGAAGCGAACAAAGATCAGTTCCAACAGGAGTATGGGTACTGCCTCCTTCACTAATGGCAAAATCCTAAAACCTTTTGCGTCATTGAAAAAAAAATTAAGTTGCTGTAAAATAACATTTTGAACTGATTGGCTTTTCAGCAGTTGCCATCACTATTTATCAATGATTTAGTTTAACGTTATTTCTTCGTAAGACCGATCACGAGAAATTTAGTTTCACTACAAACAAGAATTTTGCTACTACTTCCTCTCCTACCTTTAAAAATCTAAAGCCTACTGCGTCATTGGAATAAAGTTTAGAATAAAGTTTTGAGTACATCCTATGCTACATCATACTGCTATATAGAAGAGCAGAAACGAGCTAGAGTTTTTAGAAATTTGTTCTGGTGGACTATTATCTTGCCTTCTAATCATATTTTAGTGTGATAATTTTTATTTACAGGGAGCTTTCGTTAATGCAGCTGAAGGGCCAAACAATTATGACGAAGTATTACAATCAGGCATATGGAATTGCTGTAAATCTATATACACCGATCAAATTTACTTTTGAATTAGGTCGAGAGAAAAAGAAGGTAAGTCTTAACGCCCAATCACAGTGATATGTCACCAATTCTCACTTTAAGAGAACTAGATTCATAGAATTTACCATTGACTGAAGTATTCTAAATGTTCTAAATATTCTAATAAATAAAAAAATGTTCTAAATGTTCTAATAAATATTCTAAATATTCTACTGGGTGCCAGTTAAAGGTCAGTGTTGATAAAATCTCATATTGACCGGACCTTTTGGGTTTTTGTTTTAAAATCTATTGTTATCAAAAATGTATGGATAACTTATTACAGAGAATAGTCAAAACTGAAATATTAAGAGAAATAAAAAATTTCAGAAACATTTTCAGATTTAATTCAAAACAACTATATTAAAAACAAAATTTAATTAACATGTTTAAAGTAATTAAATTCTATTTAAATCTTTTTTAATTAGAATTTCTAAATGACTGTTAAGTTAGGTGATTGAAATATCAAAGGCGAATATACAGTGTAGTAATTTTGCATTTAGATAAATAAGTAGATAATCTGAATCATTTTGGATTAAACTCTCCCTTATTATAAATGGAATTTGTTCATTTGTTGGATTTTTTTCTGAAAAAATACAATATACGTTAGTACTTGATTTGCAATATGTTCAAAAGTCATATCGATCTAAATATATGCTCTGAAAACTTTTTACGCTTAAAGTGATTTTGTACTAAAGTATTCACTTGAATAAACTTACCTCTATAGTAAAAATTGGATCCTGAATCAAAATCTAACATTCATATGTGTCAGAAATGAACTTTGCCCCAACCCCTAAATATACCAATTCAGGGTATGTACTTGCACATTAAGGGGGATAGGGTAAAGTACAAGTTTACCTCTATGGTTAGAATTGCATCTTGAATCCAGATTTAACATTCATTTACGCCACATCGGAAATAAACTTTACCTCTACCTTATTTATACCAATTCAGGGTTTATTCCAATTCAGATTATATATTTGTATATTAGGGGTGGGGCTGGGGGTATCTTAAAAAATATATTAACCTACAAACGGAACTATCGAGAATGAAGCGTATTAGGAAACCAATTCGTGCTTCATAATGTGCTGAAAAGTTTTATTAACACATTTGAAGGTGCTTCCACTATACTTTAACATAACCTGTTCCGTTCCAAGGGGGATGGGGCAACTACGGCAGTTGCTCCAAGCAACGTGGCTTAGAAGGAGTCATGACAATAGTCATTTGTTCAAAAAATTGTCCAAAGATCACACTGCAAGGCCTCTAGGGTTGACGCAACTCCTCAGAATCTGAGGGGAAAGGGTTGCAAGCTATACCCCAGGGGCATATAAGGTATTTATGGAAGGGATGGTCGTGTGAACCCTAAGAGGAGGCTCATTGGATTGCAAATGTATAGGTCTAATTAACTTTTAAGATACAAAACTGATGGAGGGCAACTAACCGGTTAGTTATTTTGTTGAAACTATTAGGACATGCAACTCCTAGTTAAACTCAGGACATGAAACTCTTAAGGCTACAACTATGCTAAGGCCACAACATATGTTATTAGCTCTACTACTACTACTGTTTTAGTGTTAGAATATTTGAAACTAAATGAAAAGGTAGTAGTTGGAATATGGTTGAGGAAAGGGTAGATCAGGAACGCTAAGAGCGTTAAGCTGAAACTCTTAGGGCTACTGCTACTACTACAATCATTAGATGGACTAATAGAGTATAAAGTAAAAACTTTCGACAAATTTTAGATTGAATTAAAACTAAATGAAAACGCACAATGTAACTGTTGGTTTTCAAATTGGTAAAGCGCATATTTCGGCAAGTACCATTACCAAGCCGTCCTTAGCGCTCTAAAAAGGAAAGAAAAACCAAAGGAAAGTAAAGTGAAATGCCAGAAACAATAACCAAGTCAAAGCAGTGAAAAGATCATTAAGAAATTAGATCATGCGAACAGTCTTTTGCTTGCGATTGATGCAGTCTGTCTAATGACCGGATTTGTGTTCTTATTAGTTATAGCAACCAAGCCAATGCTGGGAGAGCGTGAAGTTATTCTTGCTTCATGGTATTCAGAATAATTGTAGCTAATATCTTTTTTCATGAAGACCCGCTCTACTTTACCCCCTCCCCCATAACGTACAAAAACGAAGCCAAAAGTATATAAGTCAATTGCATTCTGTCACCTGTCACTGATTTTCCGGTTCTTATTTCGTCTCAGTGATTCAATTTACAGGAACACAGGTTGAACTAAGACCGCATTGGGAGAATAGCTGGGAAATGTATAATTTGGACTATATATTTGCACATTAGGATGATATTAAGAATATTTGTAGCTATTCCCTTTTTTCATGCAGACCCGCTCTACTTTACCCCCTCTCCCCTAAGGTACAAAAACGAAGCCCAAATTATATAAGTCAAGTGCATTCTGTCACCTGTCACTTGTTTTCAGGTTCTTGTTTTCTCATAGTGATTCAATTTACAGGAACACAGGCTGAATTAAGAGAGCTGCATTGGGAGAATAGCTGGGAAATATGTAATTTGGGCTATACATTTCCACATTAGAAGGGGACTTGGGGTAAAGTATAGCGTGTGTGCATGCAAAATGTGTTTGCTATAATTATACTGTTTTCTGTTTTCTAAGTTCACCTCATGAGTGTGGTCGTTATAATTAACTTCTTGGGTGTGGTCGCTATAATTATCAAGTACCCAGATTTGTTCTAAACCGGCGAGTTTGCTTTATTTTCAAATTGTATAATTTTTTTCCAGCAGAAAGTAAGGAGTGACCTTAAAACTTAAAAGGGACATAAATTATTGCTTATCGGACAAAAAGGGGACTACCTAATACTCATCCCTCGATCTTTACGCTGAATTTTGAAGTTTTGTCCCAATTCTTTAAGATCTTCTCCTTAATCAAAAAAGCTGCTGAATGTAATAAGAAAATTCTAAAAAAATGAAAAAAATTAGTGTCTGAAATAACTTTTATACTCAATATCTGACCTTTCTAATGTATTGGTGTGGAATCACCATCTCAGAGTAAAATTCGTCTGCAAATTCCCTTGATAACTTTGCTTTCCAGAATTCTTTCTGTGGAATATCCTTCCCCCCTTGCCAAAACAAATTTGTAAGGACTTTGGGGTGTCTTGTCAGTCCCGCAGACATAGTTATTGGGTATTTCTATAATGCTGAATCAAATGGCTCTTCCAAATTTTTTATCAGATGATTTTTGGGGGAAAAAGAGCTTGGGCGGAGGCTAGTCTCCCGCCAATCTTTTTGGTCACTAAAAACGGGCCCTAGAACTTCCGATGTTTGTTCGAACAAGCCTTATTCTGACGTTCCAGGACCATTGGCTTTATACGATCATCCCTGGGGAAAATTCATTTCGGATCCGTAATCTTTTTCTGGCAAACAACATAAAATTTTGTTTGTAGATATGACCTAGAAACTTTTATAGAATGTTCTCTGAAATGCTGAATCTAATGTTGTAATGTTCATTAAGATCATTTGAACTTTTCTCTTTTCTGAAAATAAGGCAAATTTTTCTCAGAGTTGCGGCCTTTTTATGGGCAACAATAAAATTAACACGTTTTTGATTATTTGGATTCAGCATAGAAGTCAATTCTTTTGTTCTATGAATTTTTATTAAAATTTCCTTTTTTACATCTTCGATTAATTTTGGGCCAAGTCTTTCCTTACTCTCAGTTTGTACCACGAACTGTTTGATAAAGAAGGATGCTATTTTATTCTTGTTACATTAAGTTATAAAACATAGGGTTGGTAAACAATCTCTTATTATCTCTTTTATCCCTCAGTGTTCATATATTTATCTTTAAATTTCAGTTGCCTCCCTGAAAGTTTGTTTTAAGCCATTTATCGTGGTAATTGAAGTCGGTTTGTCAATCAAATTTAAATGATTTAGGTATTTAAAGGCATGGAAAGCCAAAGCAGTCAAGATCTTAACTTTTATTTTTAGACGTTAGAGAATTATTGGTGCTTTCGTGTTAGCCCAACAACTTTTAGGAAGTTTGCTCTGCTTGAGAAACCGGTCAACTGTCTGAGAAAAACTTAGCTTTGTCTAAAAAAAAAAAAAAAAAAAAATTACGATGCTAGTATTCCACCACAAACATCAAAAACAAGAAAATCAATAGGGAATTCTTGTCGTAAAACAGTGGAAATCTAATTTGAATGAATATCTTGATCCTATATCCCAGGACCGTCCTCAGAAAATCATAAACATTTAAAAGAAGACAATAGCAAACGACCAATAAATCTAAAATGAAAATTTTTTCAAACAGTCCCAGCATCCTTACTTCAGCGAAGTTCAACCAGGACTCAACCTTAAAAAAAAACTGCCTGACAGGGGAGAAAGGGCATGAATTGACATGAAATGAGCATATGTTAATCATAGGCCTATGCCATTTGAGGAATATGGTAAGAGGGGGAGGGAGCCTGATGATATTGTTTAAAATCAATCAGGAAACTGAATATAACAATTATAAACTACTCGTGCGCGGACAAACTATTGTTGATGTCATGCTTAAAGGACGATCAAAGTATCTTTGAATATATTTGCAATGTATTTTCGATATGCTCTCCCCTTATACGCACACATTCTATATTAACCTATAATATCTGGTGGTTTTGGGATAACTCAATTTTCTATCCCAGTAAATCCGTCTATGTATTAAATATGTTGGTTTAATTGTTGCCATGGATTTCTTGGTACTCACTCTAAAAATATGAGTTTTCCTTTAAGAAATAGTTCTCCTCCCACGTGTTTGTTTTCATTAGCCGCCTGTTGTTAGTAGAAAACAATTCTGCTGATTCGTTTTACACTGGTACACTTACCAGTTGTATTACAGTAGTAAAAGAACGGAAAGTGTTCTATAGATGGAGTTACCAATAGGAAGTTCAACATTTGTAATTTGCTAGTTTTCAAAGTCTAACGATCAATGAAAGTATTGAGAAAGAGAGGACGAAATATAAACCAATTAAGATGTTACGCAATTCAAAAATAAGAAATCTCAGAAAAATATCATCCAGATAAATAAAGAGAAAACGTTATTCAACAAATTCGGGTATGGTAATACCCCAATTTTACTAAAGCTAAATATCCTCGTGAATATCGAGAATGCAATGACGTTTGACTACGAAACACAAATTTTACGAAATTCCAAATCAAAAGATCTTGAAATAATGTCGTTTAGATGAAAAATATAATGAATAACCGAATGGCCCCTTGGAAATTGTAATAGTTTTTCAGCTCATTTCTTAGAAAGAGAATATACTTTTTTATGGTTTATCTACCTTTCTTTTCTTAAAATTTTACACATTTGTGAGTCGCAACCGTGCCCATTCTCGGCTGTTTTGTGGATTTGGTTCTGGGCTTGACGACTGCTGTGTTGGTCAACAATGGACGACCACTGTACATAAATAGGGCGGTATTTGGTACTTGTCTGTTATTCGAAACACATTCAGGAATTACGTAGTGTAATATCTAACAATCACTATTTTGCCCCTCGAATTGGTTATCATATGCTTATTTTGAATGAGAAAACCTATGATGTGGCTATATTTTACCTAAATATTTAATATATAGTTTTGGTTAGGGGTTAAGTTAGGTTTCCATAATTTTGTTTCTAAAGTGTTATTTTATCATCATATTTTGTTATATTTCATTTTGATTAACCTTACTTTACTTCTTAGGTGTGTTTTAAATACCCGACAAGTATTTTGAATTAAATAAAATTAGTTCAGCTGTTGTCATCTTTTAATTCGAAAAATATTTACATAAAGGTTTACTGTTAGGAATGGCTACGATAGAATATCTGTCTTGGAGCCAAATGTGACTTTACTTAGTTTTAAAATTCTTAGTTTGAAAAAATCAATCTTAATTTAAAAATCAGAGCAATTTGGTCTGAGATCAGTGGTGTTTGTCTTCATATTTACGTTTTATGTTGACCATTGCAAAGATTATAAAATCTTTTGTGGTGTCAAAAGACGATAGGCTACATGTTTCATCTCTTTAAAATCCTACCAAATTTTTGCTGTTTAGATGTAATTAGCCAAAGACTTGATGCTCCAGACTTTGGTGAGTGCTATTGTCATGCGCATCAAGTATGACAAGTCTATCCTTTACGAGCCTTTCTAAAGAGTTCCCTACTAGCGTCATCTATATGCTACCATTCTAACGAAAGGCTTCTCAAATTAGAACATTTGTTCTTGTAAGGGGACCATCCTTTACGAACCTTTCTATAGAGTTGCCTACTAGAGTCATGTATATGCTACCATTCTAATGAAACGCTTCTCAAATTATAATATTTGTTCATGGAAGGAGGGAGTCAAAACACAAAATTCAGTGTATTTCACAAGAGTTTTTTGACAATCTGAGATAAGTCTTCTTTCCTATTCTCCTGATTGCAAACCCTTTCACCAGGATTTTTCCTGGAAATTTCACCAGGTTTTCCATGGAAATGAAACCAGCTATCCTGGTATTGTTTTAAAACGATCTGAAATTAAATAAAAAAAAACAAGTTTCTTGAACTTAAAGTAAGGAGTAGAATTAAAACTAGCAGAAATCATTACGTATATGAGGAGAGTTGCCCCCTCCTAAACACCTCGCTTTTTATGCCTAAGTTTAGATTTTATCCCAATTCTTTAAAAACGACCCCTGAAACGCAAGAGTCGTTTAATTAAAACAATAAGTAACTTTTTCTTTCAAAGTGTCGTAAAACTTTAGCGAAAAGAGCAAGGTGTTGAGGAGGGGGTAACCCCCTTCATATATGTAATAATTTCTATTCGTTCTAAGTTTTAACGTTGCTCCTTACTTTCAGTTGAAAGAACTTGTCTGTTTTTTTAATTTAATAACTGGTAAAAGGCAACTCTTCCTTTAACTGTTTCGCTAGTCCCCCACCTCTTTCTTTGGAAACAGTTCTTATTGAAACATGTTTCTACGGCTATATTCTTCCTACATCTGTATTTTCATATTCTATTCTACTATTATAAATATTCTGCATATACTATACTTACATATTCTATTCTATTTCATATTCTACTTCATATTCTCCCTCTTTATATTTGAAACTAGCCCTAGTAAGGTCTTTGTGTAGGCTTTTCAAATCTTTTGACAGACTTTTAATTGTACTTGACCGCCTTTAGTTGCCTTTCCCAACATCAAGAAAAGGGTGCTTGGTAAATGGGTGAATTCTTTAGAACCCACAGAATTCCTTTAGGACTCCAGGACTCTTTTAGGATCCCAGAATTTGTTTAATTTCAAATTGCCTGAACTTGTTTTCTTCATGAATCTTCTCTGGCTCTGAAAGCCCTTTATTAATCACCCTTGGTCTTCATTGGTAGCATAGGCTGTGTGTCTTAAGATACTAAAGCGGAATGAACCCCCAACAGCCATGGGAAGCGGGCCAAGGAATAATAACCTGTACCATTAAACAAAGTAAATACACGAATTTTAACAGGAAAAATATCGTTAAATTTTTAATATAGAGATTTTGGAGAACTGCAGCTTTTTGGCTTGTTGAGCTACCACAAATAAGACTGGTAATATTAGCATGTTCAGGGTCATTTGGAGATTCGGTGCTATATTCATGGCCTAAATTAGAGACATGTTTTTAGGGCTATGGACTTGAAGAGGATTGGGCTTATGGTATGTGTTTGGATGTGGAAACCGGTAGAAAAAAAAAAAGAAAAAAAATTCGAGGATCAAGGAATTCAGACACTACAACCATAATAGCAAATTTGTTTCAGGTAATGTCAGGTCAGAGATACTTGAGGATAAGATAATTTGTAATTCTAAAGTTTGGTTTTAAAATGTGAATTTGTGAATTAACGGCCGATTTTTTGCCTCTTGGTGAAAGAAGATGTATCTGAAAGACATACTTGAAAGAATAGGAGAAATTGGGGTCTGAATTTACATTCAAATTGCTCTTATTCAATGAAAATGTACTCCATATGAGGTGTGATTGCTAAAAGATAGAAAGTGTAAGAGATGGGATGCTTATTATGATTAAAACTTGCTCTAACTTCAATTTAAACTTGATGTTAACTTTAATTGAGGGTGAATGCTATGGTACTAATAGACGGCTTTGGAAGTTTCGTGTACGGATCGCGTTGGAAATTTTTGGGCGTTATAATTTTTTTTATAACTCGTTTATGTTTGCAATATTCATTTATTTGCTAATAATTTGCATTAATTTGCAATATTCATTTATTTTCTAATATTTTAGTTGTTTTGTAAATTTTCATGGCTATCACATCATAGGTCTTCAAAGCAGCTTTTCATTTGGGTTGTTTATAGAATAAAATTATTCTCCTATGTATTTTAGATAAAATTTGGGGGGGGGGGGGTCCTTCAAATGCAGTTCCTGCACTCATCATTTTTTCTTCTATTTAATGAGCTTACCTAGATTTTTTCCCCTACCTTATTGAGTGATTAGGGTTTTATTAACTAAATATTAGTTAATATTATTTTAGATAAATATTATTTTATTTATTTAATATTTAATAAATTTGTATTTTTTTATTAATTTTATTTTAATAAATTTAAATATTTTTATGTATTTATTTAGCTTAATAAATATTATTTCACTATTATTTTTACGATAACAATCGAAATTTCTTACAGGATAATACCTTAAGAATAAAGAAATAAAAGGGGGAAGAATCGTAAAAATTCTACGTAAGTGCGAGATTTACGATTCTATGAATCGTGAAAATTCTACGTAATTCCGAGATGTGAATTCTACATATTCTACGAAACTCGTTCTATGTAATGCGTTACTTGCAGAAAGTAAAATTAAGTGTTCTAGCTGTACTTCCTGAGGGCCTGTATCTGATCAAACCTCTGGGGAGGGGGAGGTAAATCTTTATTTTAAATGGCTATCCGAATATAGCTGCCGTCGCAAATGTAGCTCGTCTTTTCTTCTTCTAGGTAACAAAACTAATAAACAGTATGTTTGAAGAGGCCGGTTTGGAAGCCAAAGAATCATTGACCTATGACGATTTCAAGCTAACGACGAAGGATTATAAGGGAGACTTTGTTGCTATTGGCCTTGAATTTAAAGGGGCTAAACAGAATTTCTTAGATACGTCAAACAACGTTGCCAGGTAATTTATTTCGATAATTGTTCTCAGTTGTTGATGCTAGCAATGTGTATTTCCTGAAGAACAGGCTTAAAAATACAAAAAAATTGTCTAGATTAAATTTGTCTAGAATTCCCTGGGGCATTTTTGATCTTGATGTTATGCCCTCCCCCAATCCTTCCACTTTTATTCGTAGTTGAGTATATAGATCTAAGTTTTGTTGTATACTCAATGATCTTGAATATTGATCTTGATGTTATGCCCTCCCCCATTCCTTTAACTTTTATTCGCAGTTGAGTATGTAGATTTAAGTTTTGTTGTATACTCAATAATACCAAGTAATAACATAGTAACTGAAGAGACTTTTCTGTTATTGACATGGAATTTAAAGTAGCTAAGTAGAGTTTCTTATTTTTTTTCCGTAAATTTTTTCAATAATTTTTCTCCGTTTTTAATGATAGCGATGCACATATTCCGAAAGGCTGAAAAATTTTAATACCCAAGCTTGTCCAATTTTTCAGTAGGGGGTAGGGGTTTCTGACAATTTTATCTCGGTTGGAGGAGGGGTGTCTAATCCCCATTCTGTGCAGTTAAGCAGTTGAATCTTTTGTGCTTTACTCTCAAACTGATAATATCAATAGGAACAAAAGAGGTTTTATCACTTTTAGCTTGGAATTCAAAGGAGTGGCACAAAATCTATTAAACGCCAAAAACCACTACCAGGTTAGTGTTTTGCATGATTTTCCTCATTTGCGTTGCTAGTAATATAATTATACTGAAAAATAAAATATATAATGTTGGAGAACGAAATTCCCAAATTAATTTTGGGGTTGTCTTGATGTCGCGGTTGCCCCTAGGGGTGCTTACCTGGTCAGATCGGAACTCCAATGCAGTATAATAGAAATCTCAAAGCAAGATGTACAAATATAAGGCAGCGTCATTCATCCAGGTTCGTAGATGGAGCTCCCTGCCCCCCTTATGGATGCCCCTGCCCCTTCCCCTCCATTTTCTACGTAGTTGACCACATGAATTTAATCTTTATTGTATACTCAGTAACGTCAAATAATAGCAATATCACCAAAATTGACTTTGGTGCTATTGGTCTGGAACATTAATAAGTTAAATAGAATTTCACATGTACCTCAGAAAACACGACCAGGTCGTTTTTTTGGAATATTTTTCTCTGCTTTTGAGGCTACCAACTTATACCTGCTGAAAAACGGATCCTTAAAATTTCGAAAACTGAATGCTCGAGATAAGTATGTCGAATTTCTCAACAGGTGGAGTTCTTCAGACATTGTTGAAGTTGGGAGAGGGGTAGGGACTTATTCAGTGCATTATGCGGGTTGCCTCCTCTTGTTTGTAATCTAACCAACACTTAATTTTCTGCATGGCTCTGGATAGAAAGTTTTCTTCTAAAAAATGATGATACCGTTTTTAGTTTGATTTATCAAAATTTTGAGAGATGTTACCATGTGATATACGATACCATATTTATTTGGCCAAAATACCTTCTGCAAGCCTTTAAAAAATTGACGGATCGACAACGAAAATAAAAAGGAAAAGAAAAATAAGAAAGAAAAGGAACATTTTTTTCCTTTTATTGAACAAAACGTGACTAACAGTCGTCTTAGCCAGAGTCGGAATATCCCAGTAGCCTACATTTGCTTTCTAAAAAAAGGGGGAAATCAGTCAAAATGTCAACAAAAGGTTTTCAGTTTCTGTATTGAATCTCCCTTGGGATATTCCTCCCAAGATTGAATTAAGGGGCGGGGGAAGAGTAATCTAGGACGTCGTTATAGTGAAAGAAAACACGCGAAAGGTCAAGATGTATGAAGACTTGGGAAAATATTGAAGACATTTTTGAAGGTCAGAAACCATTACGATTTCTCATTCTTCTCTCTTTCAATGAGAATATTCTCATTCATTTCTTCTATTCACTCGTGGGCTCATAGCTGAAGCAGATGGTGAAGGTAAATAATACGGCATTACAGTCCCTACCGGCGGTGCTGATCGTTTCTTGGCCCTTCAGCCAGGAAGTGCAATGGGGGGCTAGGGGCCAACCATCCTTTGCTTTTGCACATCCTTCCTGTTTACCTTCCCTAGATTTCTTCAGGTACCCATTTAGGGCTGGGTCGACTCTGGCTGAGCTTACAGAGTCACACCACTGACCCCCGTTCCAAACTAAATAATTGGGTACAGTAGGATTCGAACCCTCGTCATTTGCAGATGACATAGTATAAATTGAAATGTAGCGAAACCTGCACACTTTATCAGCAGAGTAGTTGGTGATTTGTGGTTACCGACCTGTAATGCTGTTGATTTTTGACTGCTTAAAAGGCGCCTATCGTATATAACTAAAATAAAATTTGCAGTGACACAGAAGTAGGAGCTAGGCTGATAAGCTTAGAAATGCTTATAAGATAAGGGCCCATCGTATATAACTAAAACAAACATTTATAGTGACACAGAAATAGTAGCTAGGCTGATTAGCATAGAAATGCTTATACGATATGTGGGATTAATTCAAATATCCTGCTGAATCGGTCTTCTTCTTAGCTGCTAACAGTGCATAGTTCTATTTGACTGAATGCTTTACACTAGAACTCATAATTTAAAGGCATTACAAACTGCGGGGCTGTATGGGCTTCAGGTATAGACTGATCTCAAAGAGAGTCCCAGAGCTCTTTAGCTGTGTAATAGCTGTGTAGTTATATGTGATCTCTACAGCAGCAAAATTTTGGTCTCCAGTTTGTGGACATAGCTAATATTTGGTTGTGACTTCGCACATGATGTAGCCCTTCTTTCTGAGTCCGAACCATAGCTAATCCTAGTCTCTATTTGACGAAGTAGTAAGAACTTGTCAACCGGAAAGTTAGCTGGGAGAGGACCTAAGCCGTGGTGGGCCGGACCACTTCAGCGGACGGTTTATCAAATTATTTGGTCATAGAGGACGAAGTTGAGGTCCTTGATCATTTCGCACATCTTGTTCCTTTGTTTTTCAGGGGGGTTGTATAACTTATCCATTGCACTTCCTGGCTGAAGGGCCATGAAACGAAGATCAGCACCGCCGGTTTGGACCTCAAGGGTCTAGTGACGTCTTACTTACTTTACTTATAACTTATCTTGCCCGTTTGAAAAAGACTTCTGCTGTTTCTGCACGGCTTGGTGTCACCTGGAAACAGAAAAACGATGTTATTTGTCTGCTCCATTCTAATATATGAAGCGAACTCGTGGCCTACGAGTTCAGTATTCCTGAACCGGATTGGCATCTTTGTCGATAGTTCCATTGGTCTGAGATTATCAGCTATGTTTGATACAAATTGCATTCCTTAAATCTCGTTTTATTTCCCAAGCAGTCCAACAGGTTGTACATTGGTAGGCTCTTAACTATTTTGACTGCTAAATAACTCTCTAGTTTGCATGCTCTTTGGCCTAGGCATTGTCTCCTTAAACTAAAAACATCCAAGAGAAAGGCCATAACTTGATTTAAATGATTTCCTGAGGTGGACCTTTACCCCTCCCCCTGTAAAATTATGCTCATGACTTTATGTTCTGTTACTTGATGCGGAGCTGTAAAATCGAGACTGCAGATTTCGTTTCCTGCAACTGGAAGGGCGCTTGGTTGTGTAATATGCTTGCATTTGATAAAGAGACGAAAGGACCTGGTACAACAAAGAAATCTACAAAAGGAATTTACTATTACTACTGCTAACAAGTATCTTCAGCAGCAACTAGCATAAAGCGAACACAGCTCTGCACGCACATCCTCTATTCCAATCGATTTGGAGCATCCTTCTTTACACCCTCCAAAGAAGTTCTAGTTTCCTGAAAATCCTTTCTTACGGCATCTTCCCGTTCAACTCGTGAACGACCTGCTTTTCGTTTGGCCCTAAATGGAAGAAAGAAAAGGACGATCTTTGGCAATAGGTCATCCCTCATCCGCAGAACTTGAACTGGTCATCTCTGCCCAAGGACACAGGGTAGAGCCCATTTTTCGTACAGCTTAATGTTTTGAAATACGGTCAGTCAAATGGGTATCTAAGAAACAATCACCGGACCATTCCTCAGAAAAATAACTAACAAATCTTTTTTCTCTTTGAATTTTTTTTTTTTATCTTAGATCCAATCCTAAATTTGGATAAAGAACAGGAATGTCACACGTTTGTATTAGAGAATATCCTCTCTTTTTGGATAAGGTCAGCCAAAGCGTATTTAACAATATCGATAAGATGCCCCGCGCACGCAAGGGACAAACTAATATACATGTCTCATCAGTTGGGGGTGGTTTGAAGTTGGGCTAAGCAGCCATTGATCGGCTGATCTGTTGAGGCGGAATTATAAGTAAATTAATTTTTTTGAAGCTATGGATTTTTAACGGAAAGAACATTCATAGGGAGTGTCAGCCCCAATTTAGTCATTGAGTAAACACGGATGTGACAAAACAATAAACAACAAACAAACAACAACAAAAAATCACATTTTCAATATTCCCCTTCCCTATGTCAAAAGTATAGATTTGTCCGAATAACCTTTTATTTCCTAAAAGGGCTACGTAAAGCTTGTGTTTTAAATTTTGACAACTTAGCCCCCCAAAATGCGGCATCCATTAAATAATTTTCACGTAAATGCCTAACCCGTGAACTGGTTTTCCACTGGGCATATATTTTGAAGCTTAATGACTAAAATATAAGCACTAAACAGGTCGTGGTAACGAGCTGTAAGTGATGAGTGATTCGTACTAATAGTAATCTACACTCTAAAAGAAATCTTGATAACATTGTATGGATACATAATTAGAATTTAATCCTATCGTGATTCTATATATGTAAAAATCGTTACGCTTAATTATTAACAGTAGTGATCCTAAAACATTTGCCTAATTTTAGAAAAAGGGGAAAACACTGAAAAGGAAGTTTGAAATGATGGAAATTACGCGATTAAATTCAGTATATTAGAAAACTCCAATGCAAAGGCCTCAAACCCTTCTCTACGTAAATAGAGAATTTCCTATCTTTTCCGAGAAGAACGATCATGGATGCATGTTTCGATATTTGATTTTGGTGCAAAATAACAATTTTGATCCAAAGAGGGCCGAATTAAAAATTCTTGGATAGCCAATTGAATTAGAGTTGTAAAATCTAGCCCTATTAAAGCATGTTGGCCACTGCGCGGCCATAATGCCGCGCGGGGACACTTATTTTTAAAGATACGTACTGTCCATTCAAAATACAGTTCAAAAAGTTTCTGTATTTTAAAGTTAAAAATACAGATAAAAACTTAACTAAAAACTGTTCTAACTAAAAACTAATTTCAAATTAGTTAAAAAATAAATACAGACGAATATTTTAAAGCTTAATTTAACACTGTAGATTTATTTGAGGCTTCATGAAATAATATGAAATTTATCATTGAGCACCAGCTGTTAAAAAGGGTAAATGGATCATACTATGTGGAAGGGGACCTGTAGCCTGGAAAGATGCATTCTTAGGCCCATATTTTCTGACTTTCAGTGAAACATCGTATTAGAGAAGGGTGGAAGTATTACCCTCAGTCTCCTTTCATTCTAGAGAATACTTTTGGTCTAAGCCTGTAATATGGGTGCCGCGGAAGGAAAGGTCCTCTTTTATTGCGGAAACACATACTATGCTATAAAAGAAGGGGATTGAGGGGGAAGGGGTATTATTATTACTAGCATTATTATTATTATTATAATTATTTTTATTATTGTCTTTCGGAAAGGGTAGGGATCATCTCCTATAAAAAACATTGTTAGAAGAACTCCCTTAGAAAGCAAGGAAAAGGGGATTTTGAATTTGTTTCGGTATCTTAGTTTCTTCTTCACATCCCTGAGATAATTAGTAAAATTTAAAAACTAAAAATTTAAAAACTTATTTAAATTCTTTATTTTTAAAAGTCATGTTTTAATGTAAGTTTCTCTTTTATATTTTTATTTGCGTTATGCTGAGGACAGTTCTTGGACATAGTGTTGAAATACTCATTTAAAGTTTGGAATTCCACTGTCTTACGAAAAAAAATCCCAGTTGTTCTACTTGTTTATTTTTAGTTTATGATGGAAAGGTAGTGTGGTCTTCCTCGCTATTTAAACTGTAAGTAAAGAGCGACCCTTGTGAATGGAAACAGAAACTCTAAAAAATTAAGTTTTTATTAAAGCATGTAGGTCAAAGAACGTGCTATTTATGCTGATTCTAAATACACAGAATTCAACAGTTTTATATTCAATTATAAAATTTTTAATTTTTCGTTTCGGATTGATCCGAGTCTATTTTGTTTTATATATTTATTTCCATTTTTTTCTTCAAAGTGATCTTACAATTTTTTTCCCTCTATGAGTTAGTGTTTAAATGACTTGTTTTTCACCCCAAAGTTGCCTTTAATTAGTGCCTTTTATTGTATATTTAACTCATTGTGAATAAATATTATCTATCTATCATACCCTCTTAGTCATCTTAAGATTGACAACCTTATGCTTGTGTCTGTATTTAATGCCATCTACACTGAAGGACAATTTCCATAGAAATTTAAGTGATAAAATTTAGGTGGGTAGGAAGGCACTTTACCCTAAAAATCCTATTGTATTTTTTAATTGACACGTTTTATTTTAGAATGACAAGCTTCCACGTTGACCCAACTCTGGAACGACATAGACACTTCTTTCTCAGGAAATACGATACCATTACAACATACTTGGAGGAAAACCGTCAAAATATTTTTTACCTTTTCGTTTTTTACGTCATTACAATTACACTCTTCTTGGAAAGATTTATTCGTGAGTAAATTTCTGTTTTATAATTATCATAAGTTTTATATCTCATATAACATTGTGTTATATATATTATTGGCTCTATAACTTAGTTATTTTTATGTGACATATATGTGATATATGTCGTAAAAATTATTACGTTTCTGTCATAGTTAGTTCTGTATAATTTTAATTATAGTAATTATAGTTAGTTTTATAATACATACAGTCATATGATCTTTCTTTGGTTGATTTTCTTTGGGTGTACTTTTTCTCCTAGGTGTTTTGATGTGGGGGGGGGGGGGGGTCAAGGGTTTGCAACATGCCTCTCTCTTCATATTACTAAAGTCAGAAAACAATTTTTTTTCCTGCACGGAATAATTACTTTTAAGACATTATATTATAATTAGTATTGTATATAGGCTGTGTTGTTGTTACTATTAAGGAATTTCACTGCATTAGTCGCGTCCAAGTAGCACAATGTATCACTAGCCCTTTAGGCTGTTTCATCACTAGGTCTCATGAATCTATAGAATCTTTGTTTGGAGGAATGCAGAGATGGGAGATATCTTTTGTGGATTAAACCGCTTAGGGAGTTGGGATAGGGATATCCCTATCTGGGATAGGGAGACGTTACAGATGGAAGTGCAGTGCCTAACAAAGCTGTGTTTAAAGCACATTCATAGGCATCTCCTCCTTCAGGTAATCACATCTAGCTCTTTGCCGGCGTGCTTCTATACGATAGTATAAAATCAGGCGTGTGAATGGAGGCGGGGCTCTTGGTAGCATTTGTCCCCTATATTTTACCCCGCCAGATTTAGAAAAATGCCATTATTTTGGTATTTTCTTCAAAAAAAGAAAAAAGCCCCCCCCCCTAAATTTCGAAAAATACATTTTTGTTCTAACTACACTAAAAATTATTGTGAAAATTCAAGGCCCTTCTTCTTCATTTTCTTGAATTAGCGCGTCTTCATAAATCTTTGTGAAGGTGTAATTGTCTTTATCTTTATCTAGTTTTATTGGTGTAATGAGGGTCATAAAGATAGTGTACCTTAGGAAGCTTATACCAATGAGATAAGATATTAAAAAGAAACATTCAATAAATAGAGGTAATAATCCCCTCAAAGACTCCACGTACACCTGTAACAGAAAGGCTCCATGTTCTGTAAACTCCACTTAAAGGCTCCATGGTCACTTTGTTATGTATTAATTCATGTATAAGAAGCTGAATGACCGTATTTCAAACAATAAGCAGTACGAAAAGTAGGGCTGTACGAAGCTGCGGATGAAGGATGGCAGATTGCCAAAGATTGTCCTTCTCGGCCAATCGTCCAGGGCTAAACGGAAGAATGTCGTCTGCGGTTGGGATGGAAGGATGTCATAAAGAAACATTTAAGTTATAAGAGAAATTTCTGGGAGGGTGTGAAGAGGGAGGTTTTGAGTCGATTGGGGTGGAGGAGGAGTGTGTGTAGCTATGTTGGCCTCTGGTGGTTTGGTGCTGCGGTAAGTTGTTAGTAGTAGTAGAATACGAAGCTTAAATGGGACCATTGTCTTCCTCTCGTTGTGCTCCTTATTGCTCCTTTGCTTCTCCTTATTATTAGGTAAAAAACAATTATATAGGCCAAACCTTCCAATCAATCCGAACAATACTGATCAACCGTGCATTGATTCAATGCTACGATGGGCGAAAAAATTTGGACAGTGTTATACTACATGGTTGTTCGTTCTATTTTCTTTATTCACACTCAAACCACAAATTAAGGATTCTCGTTAACATTCGCTACACAAATAAGACTTACGGAGAGATGGTTCTTCAGAAGGATTTGAGAGATTGAAAATATTTATTGATGCTACATCAAACCATTACTTTAAAGATTTGCTCGCAGTAATGCTCAAGTGGCACAAAGTGTGACATAATGCTCAAATACGGGTTTTGGTTATAATTAAATAAAAAAAAAAATTTTTTTTTAGCTGAAAGTAAGTAGCGACATTAAAACTTAAAACGAACAGAAATTACTCCGTATATAAAATGGGTTGTCCCCTCCGCAATCCCTCGCTCTTTACGCTAAAGCTTTTAATTATTTTAAAAAGTAGAATTGTGGCAAAGAGTCAAAACTTTAGCGTAAAGAGCGAGGGATTGTGGAGGGGACAACCCATTTTATATACGGAGTAATTTCTGTTCGTTTTAAGTTTTAATGTCGCTCCTTACTTTCAGCTAAAAAAGTTAGTTTTTTTATTTAATTTCTGAACGTTTTTGAATTAATGCATGTTTTGTTTTGGCTCTCCGCACATAAATTATTAAAATGAAATTTGTATATTAATTCTTTTTTTGGCTAAATGGCTTTCTCTTAGTTTTGATCAGACGATTTTGAGAAATAAGGGGGTGGAGAAGGAGGCCTAGTTGCCCTCCAATTTTTCGGTTACTTAAAAAGGCAACTAGAACTTTTAATTTTTAACGAACGTTTTTATTAGTAAAAAATATACGTAACTTAAGAATTAGCTTACGTAACAAACTTTCATAATCTTATATTTTTATTATGTATACGAGGGGGTTTGTACCCTCGTTAATACCTCGCTCTTTACACTAAATCTTAAGTTTTGTCCCAATTCTTTAAGAATGACCCCTGAATCAGAAAGGCCGTAGAATAAATAGTTGAAATTACTAAAAATACTTTAGCATAAAGAGCGAGATATTTATCTCCTCCTAAATACCTCGCTCTTTATGCTACAGTGTTTTTAGAACCCCTCATATGCGTAATAATCTCTGTTCGTTTTAAGTTTAGATGCTACTCCTTTCTTTCATTTGAAAAAAACGTTTTCATGTTTATTTTTCATTGTTTTGTTATAGTAATGCTAGAAAATCATGCGCCCTTTTCCTTGAAGTTTTCTTCCCCCATGACAGATTCCCGCAAGGAAAGATCCTCCAACATAGCCCCCTCCCCTCAGCCCCTACCCTTTGATTGATAATCTTGCACTTTGATTCGGCTTTTTTGCTTATATTTGAGTCAGAAGGGGAAGCTGTAATTAATTTTTCCCCGGGTATTACCAACCCTAGGAACTGCTCTGGTCTTGAGTCTGAGATTTTTGGAAAAGTGTTCACCCTTAAAGAGCGTATCAAGTACATGTATCATTTTCACTTAATATTGAAGTTCCCCCCCCCCCCCTAAACCTGGGGATATTTTAAAAAGTGAATTTTAGGATATATTTCTTGGCGGTAGCTTGGGTAGATAGATAAATAGACAGTTTTATTGTCCATTCCAAAAACGGTACAAAAGCACAGATGGGGTAAAAATAGATAGACATAGAAAAGACTTCTCACGACAAAAAAAAAACAACAGGAATGAGAGGAAACGGATATATTAAGGTTTTAATAATTTTTTAAGGTTTAATAGTCTAAGGTTTTAATAACTGAATATTTTTCGGATTATTCGTATATGTCTAAATACTTAGACCTTCAATCCATCATGACTGTGGTTATTTTGATAACTCAATTATCGAATCCGTTTCAACGGCTATGTAACTGTCTCCTAGTTTTACGGCAGAGGGGCAGTTATAGATCTCAAAAATTAGCGTTAGTTAGTCTAGTTATCAAACCAGAGATTAACTCATCCTTTCTCCCCCAAGATTAACCCTAGCTACTTTTATGGTTTTAATGATTGAATATTTTTCAGACTATTCATACATGTCTGAACACACAGACCTTCGACACATCATGGGAGTTGGTATTGCTATAACCCGCGGATCTGCAGCATCTTTGTCATTCTGCTACTGTATCCTCCTACTAACCATGTCTAGAAATCTAATCACAAAGTTGAAAGAATTCAGCATACAGCAATATATTTCTCTGGACGCATATGTACCACTTCATAAGATTTGTGCTTTGACTGCGCTATTCTTTAGTATGATACACACTGCTGGTCATGTAGTGAACTTTTATCACGTGAGCACTTAACCAGTTGAGCATTTGAAGTGTTTGTCGCGTGAACTGTCCCTACCTGGAGACTTTCAACCCAAATTTACATATTGGCTCTTTGGCACAATGACAGGTAAGTGTTTTCTAATCAATATTTGACTATAATACTGCATTTTAGGAGGGTTACTTAGCCCTTATTACCTTATTCATTTAATATATAAAATTTGTTGATCTTTACTCCTTTGATTAATATGACTGTCTTGGAATTTCTTATGCAGGGGGAGGCTGCAGGGGTGTCCGGGGGTGCACGAGGTGCTGAATTCCTTTTAGGTCGCCCTCATGTTGGTTCTGACGCTTAAGAAATGCATTAGAATAAGAATTTTAGATAGAATATACCTACCGTGACAATCCCTCTTTATTCCCTCTTATTCCCTATTCCCTTCTATTCTTCCTTCCCTCTTTAGATAGAATATACCGTGACAATCCATGACCATCTGTTCAATATGATGAGTATACAGCAAAAAAAGTTGTGGGAGACACAGTATGTTCTCGTTTAATTTATTGGGTGTCTAAACTTATTTATTAAGACCTGGTCTGTCCTTTGCTATACTGTGAAAATTTTTTTAACATAAAATTAACTCTCACCCGCCAAACAAATTTTTTGAAAATAGTTGAGCGGCAAAAAAAGAAACAAAAGAAGCCAAAACAATAAAAGATTAACATAAACAAAAAACAAGACTGTTTTCTTTGATTCTGTGCAATCGTGCAACCATTTTTCAAGTATATGTTTTAGTGATGTCCAAAAATAATTTCTTCCCTCCTTAGAACTTTTATTTTACTTCAAAAATTGTTTGACTCGTTTTACTTAATTTTTTTATTTTCGTTGGACCTTGCCAGATTTTGTCGATGAAGGATTCGGAAGAATTTGTAAAATTTTGACATGTTTGCTTACCAAAAAAGAGAAAAAAAAAACTAAATTCAAAAGCCAAAAGTATATCACGCTTGTACCGTTTCCTACCTTCAACCCAGTCTAAAAACATCGCTGCCTTTTTCTGGGGCCTCTCTCTTTCTTAATCTGCCTCTTTCTTCCTCCTAATCACCTTTAGTCTGTTTCTCTCTCGAGCGTTAGATGAAAAGGATGCCAACAAATTCAGAGCATTTACCCTTCATTTTTAGGATTGACTGGGGTGGTTCTATTCGTCATAATGATGGTCATATTTATATTTGCACACCCAATGGTTCGAAAGAAGGCTTTCAAATATTTCTGGCTCACACACTCCCTATATATTGCTCTCTATCTGTTTGCGTTGATTCTTGGTCTGGCTCGGCTCACTGGAGAGCCAAGAATTTGGATATTTTTCATCGGACCTGGAATTGTTTTCACTCTAGATAAAGTGATTAGCTTACAAACAAGGTACATGGAGCTAGACATTATTGAAACTGAGCTTCTACCCTCCGATGTTATTAAAGGTGACTATCTGTTAATTTACTTTATTTTACTTTACTTTATTTCATTTACTTAATTTATTTACTTTATTTGTTTTATATTTTATTTATTCACCTTATTTGTTTATTTGCTTTGTATTTACTTTACTTTTGTGACAAATTCTCTCAGTTTATGTGTTTAATTCATATCAGGGTTTTTATTTTATTTATATCTGGTTTTTATAATCTCTTTATTTAATTAATATTTTTCAGGAATCGTATAAGTTTTATTTATTTAATTATGAATTTTGATTTTAGTTTTGGAATTTTGTTAAAATTATTTTTTAAGGAATTTGTTTTAAGGATGCCGCTGAATTTTTTGCTTAACTGTTTCTTTATTCATATAATGGTTTATTTTATTTATATTTTTAAAGGATTATCCAATTTTCAGTTAACCTTTCTTATTTTATTGGTTTTAAGGGTCTCTTGATAGGTAATTTTATTTTTTAAGAATATTGCTTCATCATAAATTTAATTTGTTTCCTTTTGTATTGTTTATTCCTTTAAAAGAATAACTGTCGCTTTTCAGGGATAGTATTCCTTGGGATATCATTCCAAAATTGTAATGTCTTACAAAGCTCTTCTTCAAAAGTAATCTATGAGGGGTGTTACGGCTTTGCGGGGTGTTTCTGTGTTTTTGGCTGGGCAAACCACGACGCAAGTTGAGAAAATTGGTCCGAGTGAGAGCGGTGTATGTACTTGTAAAAAAACAACAATATTGAAATCACATCGAATCTGTCGCCTGGAAATTGTGAAGGTACCTCATTTGTGCTCCAACTTGCCCTTGATGCCCTATCTTAGGCTTTCTCGAGTAATTCCAGAGGGGCTAAAGAAGATACTGCCAACAAAACGAGTATCCGTATCAGTTTCAATCAAATTTGCAACCGATTATCGAAAATTGACGAATGACTTATGCAATGAGGTAATCCAGAGAGAGAGAGTAACAGGTTCTTAGAAAGAAGACTCACATATTGCCTTCTGGTGCTGGAAGAGATTACCTAAAAGGTAATCTTTTCTGTACCAAAGTTGACGATACTTCCTAAAAGTATCGTTCTGCTGATGTGATATCTGTCAGTATCGGTATTTATGGTATTGTCGGGTTAGACTATATTGTGTCCAGAGAAGTCGCTAAATTATTTTTGAGTTTTTTAATTATAAGGGAGTTAAGAGTAAAGGGGAAAATTGCGCCATTACAGTAAACGTAAGAGCCTGTAGCAATATGAGTTTAATGAAATATAAAGAGTGGCAAATTAAATATAATTAAGAGTGGCAAATTAAATATAAAGAGTGGCAAATAAAGAGTTCCAGGTGGCAAATGCAGTTTAATTCGTATTTGCTTCAAACTTAATGCGAATTAACTGTGAACATGGAACGTTCTATTAAATAATGTCTTAATGCGCATTATAGTTGGCTATTAAAATATTATTAACATTAATGAATAATCAGGAAAATATAAAAAATATGAGTGTTGATGGCTTAATCAACACTCATTTGCATTAGTTTTTCTTAATTTGTTGATGACTTTCTTAATTTGTTGATGACAAAATTGAATACACTAAAGATGCTATTTAGAAGTAGTCACAGAAACAATAATACAAAATTAATTTTTGATCGTTCCAGCTGTTAATTCTCTCTCACCTTCCCTGAAAATATTTAATTTTGTTAAATATTATTAACTTTTTATCAAATCTGGAAAATAGTCTTAGAAAAGTATTGACTGGGAAGTGACTTTTTACCTGAGATTGAGTAATTTTTTTTTACTTGCAAAGATCGGGTGTATAATTTTGAAATGCATTTTCACGCTGGCCGTTGTGATACATGAAAGCTGACAAATTTCAATGAATTGTTTCAGTACAAAAGATGGTAAATGGCTTAATACCAAGGTTGACATTTTCGTCCAAGATCTCCTGCCCCAGTTATATATATTACGCCCCAGAAATAAGTTGATGGCAAGCTTGGGAGCCTGGTGTAAGCTTATATAGGTTTGACAGTGACTGTTAGCTAATCCATCCAAATTTGCTTACAATCTAATGACCATTTGGCAGGCCATAATGCTAAAAGCCATCAATGTAGAAAAAAGGGCTTTGTAAATCTGGACAGCTTCAGAAAATATACACAAATATTGTTCCCATTAATGTGCTGTAAAAACAAAAATGATAACATATAATTAAATAGAGGAATTACTAATCTTAGAACGAATAGAAATTTAAATGAATGCTCAATTCAAACTCAATTATTGGAAACAGGAGTGTGACCTCAATGGTGGGGGGGGGGATAATAAAGATTTGTGTTTGAGATTGATGTCTACACTGGCCTAATAGTGTCAAACTTGAAATTTTGCTTCGGGAACAGGAAGAGTGTCTCGATGTGCATCGAATTAAGAAGGAAAAAGGACAGTGGTCCTCGATGCAGAATGAACTAATCTAACTACAGAGAATCAGGGAGACAAAATAAAAAGTGAAAAACATTGTTATCAATGTTTTTCACTGGATTGTATTATTCTTGTTTCTCAATTCTTTACTGTTTTTTTGTTGTTGTATTACTACCTTAGGTAAAATTCTAGTTAATTGACTTCTTGCTATGTCAGAAAGGGTTTAGGTTAGGAAAACGAATTTTAAGGGATGAATCCACAAACTAAAGTATGTCCCGGGAAGGTTTTTGAAGCAACTACCTCCACTCCTCCTCCCTCTAGAGGGCCCTGACTTTTGATGACTTTTAAAAATAAGTGTGTTATAAAAGTGAAACCTTTCAAAATCAGATCTTCTGCTTAATTGATGTACAACACAATTGTTTTCAGCTTCATAACTTTGCTCAATTCCATTTTATAAGGTTTTAAAGATATGTAAATACATTTCCTAAATTTTGAAAAAAGAACGTTGATATGGCTCAAAAGTCTTCTCAAATAACAGGAATTGCATTTCCAGAACTAAAGGCATAGAAAAAGCAACTAGTAAGTGAAAATTAAGGTAAAATGTTGTTTTGTCAAAGTTTCAATAGATATAGACCTGTCATGGAGGCAAATTTCAAGGCCCTCTAGAGGGAGAAGGATTGGAGGTGGGTACTTTAAAACACCATCCCGGGACATACTTTAGCCTGTAGACCCATCCCTGAAAGTTTCATTTTCCTAACCTTAACCCTTTCCAAGATAGCAAGAAGTCAATTAACTAGAATTTTACCCTACTTTATTCCACCCCTGCCTAATTTGCAAAAATCTGACCCAAAGACCTAATTGCACTAATGGCCTTTAAAAGTAAGGAAACTATTTAAAATACTATCATTCAAAAAGTGTAATACTTTGCTTTAATACCACTTTCCCCTTAGATGATCAGATATATACCCCAAATATATATTCTCATTGAATTTTCTATAATAAAATTTTTTTTTCTGCTGCTTGATTACTGTCAATTTAATAAGAAGAAAGAGGATAATAAGAAGATAACTTTCTGCATTTTGGTAATTATACTAACAAAAGTAGCAATAAATTACAGCCTTTATTTTTATATTTTTAATATTATTTTTGCTTTGCCAGGTCTAATTTCAGATAGATGTCTTGATTAAAAAATATTAAAAAAATATTATAGAAAATATTTTTTCAATGTATTGACAACAGGCTTCTAATCTCAAACATAAATAGTTGTGATACTGGTTGATATGTAGTTGGGGATAATCAATTACAATCTTGGAAAACTAAAATCAT
Organism: Artemia franciscana; assembly: GCF_032884065.1. Taxonomy (NCBI): domain Eukaryota; kingdom Metazoa; phylum Arthropoda; class Branchiopoda; order Anostraca; family Artemiidae; genus Artemia; species Artemia franciscana. The sequence goes on from NC_088881.1 coordinate 32,484,504, forward strand.
ATACATATTGCACAGATTTTAACAAATTCAATGATGAAGCAGTCTACATTTTAGATTGTATGTATAAAAGTTTATAAGGATTTGACTGTTGAAGTGGTGATTAGCTATCCAACTACTCTTTTGTTTAGGATTGAACAGTATTTTTCCTAGATTAGATTAAAGCTTTAAATGTACATCTTAGAATAAGCTCCAATATTGAATATCAATGTATTTAAAACGGTCAGAATTGTTTAGGGGCCATTATATTCTAGAAAATCATATTCTCATGAAAAAAATTCAGACAAATTATTAAACTATCAAGTTTTTGGTGTATTAAGAAATTTTACACCCAGATTGGTAGAAATGAGGATAGATGGTATCCTAGACTAGGTAAATTAGATGTAGAAAAAAAACAGTAATGGCTACAGCCTACTGCAATTTTATAGGTATTACAACTATAGTTATAACCAATACAGTGTTTAGTTGTACATGGCCCATACCTTTGCAAAGTATTTGCATTATGGTAAAGCAGCTAACCCAATAGATTTTGTTGTTATAAAACAAAGACTGTTAGGATCAATAAAAGATACAAGAGCATATAGGAGTGCTCTTATTCATGTTAAAAGTAAAGATCTAGTAGGGTTTATGGCTAATTCACAGCTGAAATTTAAGAAGAACAACTACCTTTCAGGAACATATGCTTTCAGTAATCTTCATGATGTTTATTTGGGAGAAAATTTCCAAGAACAGTTGAATATCAAACTAGATAGTTTGAAACTTGACAGTGTAGAAGATGGACGGAATAATTTTTGGAAAGTCATATGTAAAGTTGCTGATTTTGTCCTAGGGAAGAAAAGTACGAATGTTGCTAAGAATATTAGTTCAAATGCTTTATGTTTTTGTGAGAGGAGAAGGGGTTTGTTCAAGAAATATCTGAGTGATTTATCTTCTAAAAAACAAGAGGTATGTAAAGGAATTGGATAAAGAATTAACATATGTAATAAGGTCGTGTGAAGTGGAGGCCATGGATAAAATTGTAAAAGATCCAGAAGAGGCAGCTTGTATTGTATTAGTATATTAATTAATTGGGAGGAATTAGTCAGTTTGGACTTGTCCCAGCTGAAGATAGGAATGTGGTCACTACTAGTGATAAGGGAATAGTTTAAGAGATATGGGCAGAACATTTTGAGAAACTAGAAGATTTACAAGAAAAGATTTTGGGGTGAATGATAAAGTATGTTACATCTTGGATGTGAAGGATGATTTATTTTGTGAGGAAGTATTAGTGCCAGTACTAAAATGATTACAACATAATAATACCCCAGGTGCTGATAATTGGTAAATGGGGTTCTTAAAGATGGTGGTTATGGGCTTAGAAATAAGTTACTGAAGATTATGAATGTGATTTTTGAAAAAGAATAGCACCTAGCAATTTTAAGAAAATCCTAATTAAAACCTCTGTATAAAAAAAGTGATTAATTAGCTAGCAATTTTTTTGTTTTTAGTTATCAGCCACAGCTTTCCTAATTAACTAGTTTCCACGGCTAGCTAATTAATTAGTATGATGGTAATCATAGTAAGGACACAGGATTTGTCCTATTGCTGGTAACTGCAATTAAAGGTATAATTTGTAGACTAGGAGATAATGTAGACAAAACTTTTTTACTGGGACATGGAATGTACACTAAGGATGCCGTAACTCTGAAAAGAAAGAAAAACATTTCTACCATCTATTTTTTTCAAATTTTTTTATGCTGATTTTTATATTTTGCTTTCTTGTAGAAAGATCGTTTTATGATCAAATGGTGATTGACTATTCAGAAGATTTTGCCCCAAGACCACATTTTTGTGCTGATCTTAAATACTGTTGTTGGGAGAGTTCTGGAAAAAATGAAAATTGATCATATCGGTAAGCTTTCATCTTATTTTCATCAACTACTTCTCAGTTCGACAAGTTTCAGAATTGAGGATATATCTTTTTAGGTATGTCTTATTAATATGAAAACAACAGAATAGGTATAATGAAAAGGAAGAATTTTGGTAAACTTTTTGTAACAATAGTTTTGGTAAGTTATAAAGGTTCCACGGGCTTGCAAGATTTTTTTTCTAAAAAAAAAATTGATTTTGATTTTCAAACCGTGTGGCATAAAACAACATAATTACTGTTCTTTAATAAGTTATTGCAACTAACTGTAATTTGTTGTGTTAAAACCTGTAGCCCTTCTCCCCGGGATTTTGGGGGATTAATTCGTCCTTAAAGACATATTTATTTGATTTTCGACTGTGCTGAACAAAATAGCTATCTCAAAATGTGATCCGGTGACTTTGGAAAAAAAAATAAGCGTAGAAGGGGGCCTAATTGCCCTCCAATTTATTTTGGTCGCTTAAAAAGAGCACTAGAACCTTTAATTTCCGTTAGAATTAAATGCCCTCTCGCGACATTCTAGGACCACTGGGTCGATACTATCACCCCTGGGGAAAAAAAAAAAAAAATCATAATCACGCATCCGCGATCTTTCTTCTGGCAAAAAAAAAAAAAAATCTGCATTTTGCAGATAGGAGCTTGAAACCTCTTCAGTAGAGTTATCTGATATGCTGAATCTGATGGTGTGATTTTCATTAAGAAACTATAAAGTTTTTTTTTTTTATTGTGTAATGCTTCAACTTAGTTCTTTACTTTGAGCAGAAAATCTTGTTCTGATTAATCCTTCCTTACTTTTAGTATGCAAAACCCCACAAAAACAGGGGGTCATTACACTTCCTTAAATGTTCCATTTTATTCCATTTGTCCTAATGTTTTTGCAAACATACAGCAATCAAAACCTTATCATCAAGTAAATAGACAAGGTTTGTGAATTGAAAAATTACAAAAATGTATGATACTTCATGCTTTGCCGTGTTTGCTCAAGTCAAATTGTTTCCCCTCAAGTTCTCTTATTTGTAATTGAATTGCCTAGTGAACGTTGATAATGTTTTATTCCTTGCGTTTTGGATTCACACACTAACCCATAAATGTAGAGCTCCCTTTATGAACAACACCATGCTAACCATTGTTTCTAATGCTACCACTACTAGTAGGGAAAAGGGAGTTAACGTAAAAATTTTAAGGAATGCTAAAGGGATATTGAATTCAGTCAAAATTTAATCTCATAAACTGTGCATGCAGGTTGTAAAGAGGCACATTTGCAGCATCTCAGAAAAGGGCTAGGATTTCAAGTGGAAACTTTCACGGAAGGATGAGGAGGGTGTTCAACTGACCATAAGGGAATATATGTATAGTACTACTGCTTCAGCTGCTACAACTACTATTGCCTCCATCACTGCTATTACTAGATGCTACCACTTGTGCTACAACTACTATTGCCTCTACAATTACTACAACTGCTACTACTTCAGCTACTACTACTGATAATATTACTACTATACAAACTACTACTGTTAAGGCTAGAGGTTTTAAGCTGAAAATTTCAAGAAGTATTAAGGGAGAAATTGAGCTATATCTAAACACACTTAGCCCATCAAAAGGCTCTCAGAAAAGGGCTAGGATTTCAAGTGGAAACTTTCACGGAAGGATGAGGAGGGTGTTCAACTGACCATAAGGGAATATATGTATAGTACTACTGCTTCAGCTGCTACAACTACTATTGTCTCTATCACTGCTATTACTAGATTCTACCACTTGTGCTACAACTACTATTGCCTCTACAATTACTACAACTGCTACTACTTCAACTACTACTACTGATAATATTACTACTATACAAAATACTACTTTTAAGGCTAGAGGTTTTAAGCTGAAAATTTCAAGAAGTATTGATGAAGAAATTGAGCTATATCTAAACACACTTAGCCCATCAAAAGGCTGTATCAGCGATATCACAGGAACGGCTTAGAGTATTAAGTTGAAACTTACAGGGTATATTGAACTGATAATAAAACACTTTCCATACCACTACCACTTCCACTAATGCTACTACTACTGATACTACTACTACTGCTCACAATAGTGTTAAACCAACTCAAAACGCACTATGTGCTTCTAGGTATTCTTCAGGACGTACCAGCATTTTTCCAGAAACTGTTTAGTGTATTATGTTGACACTTTCAGGGCATGCTGAAGGAGATGGTTGTATGAGATTCTTATGCAAATTAGCCGTTTTTTTACTTAGCCCATGTACCTAACCATAATGCAACTGAATGTCTGTTTAACTGAACACCTGTGTAACTCACACCCATTTAGCTGAACCCTTATGCAACTCAATCCCTGTTTAGCTTAACACCCTTGCAACTAAACCTTTGTTTAGTTCAATTCTTGTTTAACTGAACCTCTGTTCCTCTCAGCGCTTATTCAACTCCTTAAATGATTAAATCTTCATGCAACTCAACCCTCCTTTTGTTCAACCTAGATATATTTAAGGGGTAGGAGGTCTACCAATGAAATTTCTAAAGAAATTCCCAAGAGTATTAAGGTGATATTTTCAGTGCCTGAAGAGGGTTATGTTGAACAACATCATTAGACACTATAGGGACCTATTTAGTGCAAATGGCGATCTTGTAATATTTCAGGAAGAGCTAAAGGTATTAAGTTGAAGCTATTACCATGTGTTGATTTAAATCCAAATAAACTATTTACTTGCAAGTTCTCAAAGGGGTGGCATTGTCAAAATCTCAGGAACAGCTAAGGATAATCAGTTAAAACTTCCAGGTAAAAGTGAGGGGACTATCCAACTAAATAATAAGACACTATATTTTGGGTTTTCGAAAAGGCGTGTTTGGTATATCTCAGGACTTCTAAGAGTTTTAAGTAGAAACTTTCAGGCAATAATGAGGATGTTGAGTAACGTAACTAAATGAGTAACTAAATATATGTTCAACGTTTTTCCTTTCATACAGCTCATAAATCCAAAATTGCCTGAGCTTTCAAAAATAGATATCAATATATAATAAACTATTAATCCACATTGTTTATTATTTTCAATAATTTAGCTTAATGTGATGATTTTAATTTTTTTTCCCTGTTATGACAAATAAAAACAAACGAATAAAAATAAAAATTGAGTGCATAATTTATATTGGTGTAAAGCTTAAATTGTTATTTAACTTTATTTATGCTCTTTTTGTATCTAATGTAGACTTTTCTTTGCAAAAGTCCTTAATTGGTAAAAAAAAACTAATTGTGCCAAAAACTAAATGGATGCTGCCTTGTCACTGCAAATGCTGTGGTATTCACCCCAAGTTTTTTCTTTAATGATTTTTATGGCACTTGGTATTAACCAAGTGACATATAGCGATCGCAAATTCTGTCGGTCAGTCTGTTGGTCTGTCTGTCTGTCCCGGTTTTGCTAGTTTAGGCACGTCCAGACAAGCTAGGACGATGAAATTTCGCAGGTGTATCAGGGACCAGACCAGATTCAATTAGAAATAGTCTTTTTCCGGATTCGAGCATCTGGGGGGGGGGGGACTTAAATCGAAAAAAATAGAAAAACTTGCGAACCGGTGATTGGATCTTAATGAAAGTTGATATTTAGAAAGATATCGTGTCTGAGAGCTCTTACTTTAAATCCTGACTGGATTCGTTGACATTGGGGGGAGTTGGATGAGGAAACCTAAAATCTTGGAAAATTCTTAGAGCAGAGGGATCGGGATGGAACTTGGTGGAAAAAATAAGCACAAGTCCTAGATAAGTGATTGACATAACCGGAACGGATCTGCTCTCTTTGGGGGAGTTGGGGGTGGGCAGGGTTATTTCAAAAAAAAATAATCAGAAAATGAGGTATTTTTAACTTACGAAGGAGTGATCGGATTCTAATGAAATTTCATAATTAGAAGGACCTCCATCTCTTATTTTAAATCCCGCCGGATTCAGTGTGTTTAGGGGAGTTGAGGGGGGGATCGGATATCTTGGAAAACATAGATAACAATGTAAATATTTCAGTCAAAACCTCCACTTGACCATCCTAAGTGCCCAATATTAAAACTACTGATAAAAATACAAAGATAATGTAAAAAAAACAACTTTAAAACAAACACAAAAAACTAAAATATGACGTTCTACTCAAAGTAATGGTGAAAGGGTTACCCTTTCACCATTACTTTGAGTAGGTCGTACGCCCTGCTCTTTTTTTAAGATTTATTTATTAAGTATTTTTATTTTACGTTCTTCTTATATATAATTACTGCAGTTGTGTTCTTTCTCACTTATTCAGTTTAAATTTGTCGATTATATATTTTCTATCAGTCCTGTCATATTCCTTAAAGACCAGCAAAGGGCATTTTATACGTTTATGCTTTTTGAATTTCAGTCTTTTTTTTCAGCTCTTCTCTTTGTTTTTTTCTCTGTTTAATTTTTTATTATATATTTTTATTTTTAATGTTTTATATTTTATGACTTTAGTTCTATGTGGGCTAAATTTTATAATTGTTAATTTTTTATTTATCTTTTTTTGTTACTATTGTATTCTTGAAAAACTAGCATAAGGTACTTTCTACGCTTTCTGTATTTACAACCTTCTCTCTTTTCTTCTCTTGAAATAAAACACTTGAGTTTTTTTATGTTGTATTAGCTTAATTGATGCTATTGTTTTTTTAAATTTGAAGTTTGTGGAACAAAAAAACAGAGGATGTACATTATTATTTTAAGAAAACCCCCTAGGTGTACCAACTGTAAGAATGAAAATCTAGAGTTAATCCCGTTGCAAGACCACCAGTCATTATAAGAGGTGAAATATTAATGAAAGAGATAGAATTGTCATATCTTTATTAGTTTACTAGCTGTTGGGGTGGTGCTTCGCGCCCCCCAAGCCCCCCCGCGCACGTAAGTCGTTACGCGCCATATTAGTTACGCGCCATTGTATTTGTGTCCCTGTGTCCCACCTGTGAATAGAGATAGATATATATATATATATGTTTTTAACTACGTAAAACATGCGAATATACAACATTCTTCGCTGTCCCATTGTCTGTGCATATAAATAGATTGTCAGGTTTACTGACTCTTGAACATGCAACATATAATTGTCCATGGGAAAAACAATCCGTATTCAGATCTATACCTCATTATTCTAATGATGTGTCCCTGTGTCCCGGTCGTCATTTATATTCCCTGTGTCCCGGTCGTCATTTGTGTCCCGGTATCCCAGTTTGTAATTTCTCTTTGAGTGTCCCGGTCGTCATTTATATTCCCTGTGTCCCGGTGTCCCGGTCGTCATTTGTGTCCCGGTCTGTAATTTCTATTCGAACAATCCCTGTGTCCCGGTCGTCATTTATATATCCCGCCTGTGCCCCCGGCTTCCCCGTTGTTGTTGTGTCTCTATGTCCCGGTCGTCATTTATATTCCCTGTGTCCCGGTCGTGATTTGTGTCCGGGTGTCCCAGTCTGTAATTTCTCTTTGAGGTTCCCGGTCGTCATTTATATTCCCTGTGTCCCGGTCTTCATTTGTGTCCCGGTATGTAATTTCATCAGTTGACAAACATGACGTCAGTCGACAAACAACTTCATGACGCATACAGCTCAATTCTTATAATGACGTCAGTCGAAAAACATGACGTCAGTCGACACACAAACATGCGTCACTCGACACACACACAGACAACTTATTTTTTTATTTATAGAAGATTAATGGTATTGCTACAGTAAGTCCTAATTTTTCTCGATTATGTTTTATTACTATTTACAATCAAAGTTATACATTGCTGTTGACTAATGTTAATTAAGCTGATATTAAAGTGATACGATAAATATGTTTCTTCTTCAACAAATATACATACATCCTCCACCCCAAGCAAAAAGTGCCCTCCTCCTAAAATAATCCTCACTAAAAGTTTCAACCCATTCCCCTTGGCGTTGGACAAAAGAGGGTTAGATAAGCAATATAATTTTTTTAAATTTAATATATAACTATAATTTAGTGTTATTTTGATATATTATATAATAAGTGCATAAGCATATAGTATAATAAGTATAATTTTGATAGAACTTGGTGACCATAAACGTTTCTTGGAAGAACTAAATGAAAAGGAGCATGAAAAGAATGACACGTTGGTGTTGGCCAATGATATTCTTTTAAAGTGTCATCCAGATGCAGTTAGTGTTATACGACACGGGATAACCATCATCCAGTCTAGGTGGGATGAGGCGTCGAATTGGACAGGACAGGTAAGCGAAGCGCTTTAAGTATTCAACTGCGTCTACTGCGTCATTTGTTAAATACGTTACATGTTGTTTTATTATAGGTTATGTGTTATTATATTATATACATTAGATCTTACTGTCGTTTGCCAGGCCTTCTCCCTAAAGGAGTGGAAAAGTATGATTCATGTTCCACTGATGACTCATCTTCAAAATCTAAATAATATTTAAACTTAACAGATTGGGAACTGGTGATAAGTGTCGACAAAAAAAAAACCTCAGCGCCATCTAGCATTTGGCAACTAAACGCTAGATAATTTTTTATTTAATATTCGAAATTATTTTTGGAAATTATTTGGAATTAGAGCTCTTATTTAGCTAATCGAAAAAAGAAATCAGATTGAAATGATAAGCACTATTCTAAAGGATTGCATATATAATAAAAAAGTTAATAATAGTAAGATTATTATAAAGTCCATGTTATTAAATCAATTAAATTACTATTCTAGCCCAAGCATGATACATTTTTGCAAGAAATTTTTCTGAGAAGTGTAAGCATATACACGGACACTGCTCCAATTTTGTACAAACACATAATTGGCCACAACGCAACTAATTATGTAGCAACTATATAAATAGTCAATGTTACAAACACCAACGAAGCACTCTCGTATCACCTTTTTTTATTTGCTTTATATCCAATCGAATGCGTCTCCTATCCAATGGTTCCGAATTCGGAATACACGTTTAAATTGGCCTTCCCTCTACTTTTTACGATTATTGGTGTATATGTTAAGGCATGGGCAATACGTCACTGTAAACTGAATCTAGAACAAAGCTTTGACATACGGGAAGTAAGGAAACTATTGTTTTCCAAAACAATTCTGGCCCAAGATGCAGAGCTCTTTCAACCACCTATTTGCAACCTTGCTCACTATTTCTGACACCAATCTTGATCGTCGTAGTTTGCCACGAGAAACTTCTGAGTACGAAATGCAATCTAGAAAATCTAGGTATGTTTTATTTTAGATGGTTTGCTGATTCTTATAAGTTTCCATGGTGGCGGTATATCTGTAGGTCATGGTTAATGCCATTTATAAACTTTAGGTATATTTGGCTTATGCTGTCAAGCTTTTCAGTGTAAGCTTCCGTCATGGTTTATCTATGCATAAGATTGAATACCATGTAGAAAATCTGCATTTGACTGACTCTAGGTGGCAAGTTTTTGTATATAAGCTTTTTAGATTGTGGTATTTCTGTAGGCTATATTTAATAGGGTTCGAAAACTTAAAATTATTTTGCGAGAGTGATTGTCCAAAGGATCCATTAGCATTCCTCGTTTCTTGTTCTCCCATGGAACAAGAAACGTTCAAGAGCTATTGCGAATATGTGGTTTGACTGAAAAGACTATGTAATGTTACGTTCCCTATGTCGATAATGATTTAAATCAAAGCGGATAATACTACAGGGAACTCCCATGGCTGCTTCATTGCTAAAATGATATTTCCTTTGTGCAGATTTTTAATGTTTTCCTTGTAGGTATGCTAAAACATTTTTTTGGGATTGCCCTTTCCTGAGCTTAAAAAAAATATCTGCTTTATTTAATAGGGGAAAAAAATCACGGTCCCCCAATGATTTAAGTTCTATTAAAACTTGATATCTCTATCACAAAACGGAAGGAATTAAAAGGTTTTCCTAAGATTTCTGAGAAATTAGGTTTAAACTAATAATTTAACGAGTTTTTTAGGATGCCTTTAAAAGTGTATTTTAAAGCTAGAACACTAACTTTATTGGTTTTGTTCTAGCAGATACTTCTGCTTTAAAAGGCGGTGTGATAATATGCTGTAACCTCCGAAATTAGTTGAAAATTTCTTTAAGTATTTCTAGATAATTATTTTGATATTTATTTAAAAGTTCGTTATAATGAAAACTAAATTTTTTAAATTGCCAAGTTAATTTATTTGCAGAAAAACCTCTTGATATTAATTTTTGGCTTAAGATTTTACATCTATTTTCAAAATCAATATAATTACTACAAATCCTTGCATAACGAAGTAACAGTGAGAAAAACGCTGAATATGTGATATTTGAGTGTATATTACTTTCAGGGAATGGGAAACTAATCACTTCAAAATCAAAATCATCCGTTTTATTATACATTTTAAAACTTAATTTATTATTATCACAAATATTAATATTTAAATCTAAGAAATGATCTTCATGACCAGCGCCATGACTAGGCTCAAGAATAAGCTCTGATGGATATATATTTTTAGAAATATCAATGAAATCCTTACAATTTAAGACCAAAATATCATCTAAATATCTTTTATTATTTGACAAAGCATGTTTTAAATTAATTGGATTATTCTTATCCATCATATATTTATATTCTAGTTGACTTAAAAACAAGTCAGCTATAAATGGGCTGGCATTCCCCCCCCCATGAGAATTCCCACAATTTGCTTGTACAAATCACCACCAAATCTTATATAAGTATTGTATAAAACAAATTCCAATAACTCAAAAATCATATCCAAGCTGTAACATCTCAAGTTAACTGTAGTATTAAAGCAGTTTGTCCATATAGCTTTTTTATTATAAATGTCTATTTTTAAGAACCTTTTACTAGATAAGAGGAAAGATTTCTTTATAACAGTTTTTAAATTATCAAACACTAAATTAAGTGATAAATTAGTATACATTGTCGCAAAATCGAAAGACTCAATTCTTTTAGCTGAAACCATTGTTAAAGAATCTATCACCTGCAGTGAATTATTAACACTCCAGTATGGATTAAAATTCGAAATTTTTTTAATATTAGAACAATAGGTTTTAAGTTTATTTACAATTTCCTTTAAAATTAAAGAGAGGTATATGTGCCAGCAATAAAGGCTCGAAAAGGCCATTTTTTTTTCTTTAATGTTCATTGGCTTTAGTGCATTGAGTGGATTTACATCCAAAATTAAAACTTAATAGCTTTTATACCTTCATTACATATTAAAATTAAAATTTGACACTTTAATTATATGCCAAATGTATTCATGTATGCCAAATAAAAAAAAGAAATATAAATCAAAGGTTATAGATACCCGTGGCAGAAAAGTTTCGAAGAAAATGGCGCTCACTATCTGGATTACGATGTACATATTTTCCTCCTCTTTTAGTACATTAAAAGAAAAGAAAAAGGTCTTCCAGATAAGGAGCGCCATATTACACAATCCCTGGAAGAGCGTGTTTGTAACTACATGTGACTTGGTCGCTTCTGGTTTAGGGACATAATGAATCTATGCAATTGAGTTCAATAGAACTACAATCATCAAGCTGATGAAATGAACTACATGGATCCATGGATGCCCCACTCGCTCTTCTATGAATTGAAACGGCCAACTGAACGATGTCACTCCTGAAACATAGAATGGTCAAAATTAAATTGCTGAAATCTATATCATTTTTGTTTTCAAAATTATTGGAAGGAGCTGCAGGTAGCAGGTACTTGATATTAAATAACTATGATAATAAAAAATACACCAGCAACACAGATAAAAGAATAAACTGGAAAATGTATGTGAACTTAATAGTTCAATTTGATGGGTTTAAGAAAGCCTTTACCTGAGGGTTTATTAACCTGCGAATGGCCTTATCTTTCCGATTCCCTTGCGAGTCAAGTTTCCGATTCCTTTCCGATTCCCAGAGGTTCATTGAGGTTGCTCCTACTTCTGACTGATAGTCATTTTCCACAGACCATGAATATTCATATAGACCAGTCATTTCTGTGGCACCTGTCCAAATTGGTCCGTCATTGGAGAGAAAGTCCCGTAATGTACATTGCTTAATGCTTCTCTCTAAATGATCTTTGATTATTTTGATTTTGGTTTGTAGAAGTGGTTGGCCTATAATTTTAGAGCTATTTATTAAACCCTGGCTGTTGTTTGTTGTGTTTTGTAGGTCTATTCCAGCATATTCTTGTAAAATTACACTCTTTGTTGGCCTAAGTACATCCTGATTAGACCTTAGGTCAGCTAACTTACTAAAATCTACGTGAAGAGAATTTCATTGGAAAATTCCACTTTTCCTAAACGCATTTTTACATCTCTCTGGGGTCATGGTTTGTCTAATGATATATGAAAGATGCTGACAAAAAGACATCTTGACCACTTTCGGAGGACCACTATTGATAATTTCTACCCTATTGCCCTTTTCATCCACGCTTCCTTTTGTCCAGAGGTCTGCGTGCTTCTTCCAGTTGTTTTTAAGGTTCTTAAATATACCCACGTCTAAGGGCTGCAAAAGGTGAGTAGCTTTCGTTAATATGCACAATAGCGTAATGTTTTTTTCCTTAGCAAATTCAGATACCTTCAATGATATATGACTCGTTTGGCCATCCATAGTTAAAACAACCTTTTCATAACCCTTTGCAGCTAGCCATGAGGAATACAATTCTTGCATACATTCGAAAAATACATCCTTCGTCATCCCTCCTGATTCGCTATGGAATTCCTTTACGTCTTGTGGAACTGTTTCGAGGAAATTTTTGTTTATCATAATACCCTTGTACACAACCTGCGGGGGGGATACTCACCTTTAGGATTAACACAGGCCAACACGGTTAACCCATCCTTTTCATTCACACAATTTTTAAAAAGTTTATAGATCTCTGTGCTAAAACAGGCAAAGGTGGATCGTACCTAATCATAGTCTCGTTGCAGTTAAATCATATGGCAGGATTTGTAAAGTTATTCTCAGGAAGTTTTTCGTCTGTCAGAAGTTGTTCTTTTTGAGTAGTGAAAAAATTGTGAATTCTCTTCTGTCAAGGTCGCCCTGCCCCCATGTGTCGGTTCCGCAATACGCACTGTCAGGTCATTGTTTCGTTTTAAAAAGTTGCCCATGAACCTTTCCCCTGGTATCCCATCTTTTAAAAAGTTTATGAGACGAATCCTTTTCTTTCGCTACCTGTCCCAAAGAGCTTCGTAATTGCTCCTTTGTTACTGGAAACTCGACTTTCTGGCAGTCCTTCACCAAGGTTGCAGCTTGTGCCTCAACATCTTCACTAAAAATCGGAGGAGGTTCTCGTTTTGACAAAACGTTAACAGATATACCTTTTAAAAATATGTCCCGAAGGAGATAGCATAAAACCTGAGTGGTTTGTAGCCCTCTTCCCATCTTCTGTTATTTGTTTCCACAAAATTAAAATTTGTATAAAATCGTTCTTAAAAGATTGGTCCGAAGACGAATCTGACGGCGAATGACTCGTCGTATCTGAAATAAAACAATGCGTCAATTCACAATTTTTTTTCTGATTTGTCCTTATGTGAACTTATTCTGTGTGATATAGGTTTAACCACAACGGATGAGAGGGATCCTACTGAATCTTCGTTCAGCTATATCTCCATCTAATTCAATTCTAATTCGGTTTGATCCATGATGGGTTTGACCGATTCACACGGTCGCGGTTCTCGATCTTAGTACAAGTAAATATATATTGTAGGAAATTTTTTTTTTATACCGGAGCCATTTGGTGGCCCTATTCTAAGTTTTCTTTTTTCCCTATTCTTTGTTTGGGATTTTCGCTTTTTTTATTGTTTTTATCTTTTTTTGTCAACATGGAAGACGCCTCGATTTCATACAGGCAAAATATCCGCGTCGTTTTAGTTCTCATATTTTCTTTCTACATTCTGCAGTCGGGTTTGTTTGTTCACTGTTGGTATTTTATTCTTGTTGGTCTTTGTAATGGCTGGGCAGTGTAGATCTTTGATAATAATTAGCGCAATTAGCACATGTGAAGACTGCTACCGCCGCAAATATCATACTCATTACTCTACTTACTGTAGGCTCCAGAGAGCACCTCAAATTGAGGATACAATAAATGGACAGGACTAT